>NW_027206664.1:3717089-3847408 GCF_032191515.1 Phaenicophaeus curvirostris
TGTTTCATCTAGAGGAGACAGCATTGCAGCTGTGTATTATTGGTGTCACAAAAAAACCCCAACAAAACAAAAGCAACCGAAAAAACCTGAACTTCTGTGTGAAAGCTATTGTGAGAGTATCAGGGCAAGACATTGTACCAGCTGCCAGCACTATAGCCCCATTAATCATGACTGTGAGGAAAAAAAATCATTATTTTTTGTTATAGCAGCATACTGTGGGAATGTATTTCTATTATTATATTAGAAATGGATTACTCATGAAAGCTGCTATTTAGGAATCATTGTACAGTTTTCCAAACATCCACTTTTTCTGGTGAAAGACTTTTTCAATTACTTTTTACAAGGGCATGTAGTGATAGGACAAGATGGGTTCTCTGAAGAGGGGAGGACACAGAATAAAGGAACTCTTGGCCAATTACTCCTTTACCAGTTTCTGGCCCCTGAATGTTCTTCACACACTGTCCGTGCAATAGCCAATTCAGTGATGTTTAAGGCAAGCTGCCTCTTTTCTTATCTTCTGGCTGCAGGCCCCTTCTGCAACTCAGCAAAAGTTAGCACGCAAATCCATTCTCTCAGCCCCATAATTTAAAGGTGACAAGGTAGCACTATTCTCTCCAAATTGAGAATTTGAGTTGCCCTGCCTTATTGAAAGAAGATAAAACCTTGCATAAAGCTACTATTTAAATTCTGATGAATCCTTGCAGCCCACATAATTTATGGACCACCAGCATGTAAGAGAAGTGTGCAGAAATGAGTTATTTGTAGAAAGCCATAATAAAAGTAAGGCTGATATTTACATCCTGTCGAAACATATTTGAGACAGCTCTTATTAATTTGAGTGTAGATGCTACTTTATTAGGAATAGAGAGCCAATATCACTCATTACACTATGCATTGTTGGTTCAGACAGCTTTCATTTGTCAGGTCAAATTTTACTTCAACTTATTTAAGTTTCCAATATGAGTAACTTGGTTGCTGACCAGTTCAGACTTAACTGGGATGAGAATTTAGTCTTTAAAGTAGCTGTTTCTTCTCATGCCTGTACTTTTGATACTCTATTCAGAAAGCACAAATGCTGAAGACAGTTGTTTATGAAAAGTTTATTTCTGAAACTTTTGAGGTTATGAAATTTTATTGTATTTAAGTAGTAAAATATTCCATTTGATCTCTGCATTCCTAACAGTTTCTTTCAGCAAGGTTGTTTTGTTATCTGTATGTCCATAGTGCTTAGAGACTCCTGCTCGTTCTGCACCCATTTCCATCAGCTATGGTTTTCCTACTGACCACAGTAGGAACAGATTCACATTAGTATAATAGGTGTTGATTAATGTTTATTTAGAACTATTTAAAATATTTTGATTGCAAATGAAGAAAGATATAAAGGGTAAAGAGGAGTGAATAGAGGATCTTTGGCAGTTGGACTCTGCTTCTCTGCTTTGCTTAATTTACATTTCAGGCAACCTCAAAGTGTGAAGCAAAGGAACAGATGTGTTTCAGGCTATCCAAACTCCTTAAAATTTCTTTACAATCCTGAAGACTCCCTTTTTTTTCTGTATGCGGAAGCTGATGTAGTATAGGTACTCCTGTGCTGCTCAGAGCCTTGAGAGAAATAAACTTAAGAGTCTTGTGACAATTCAGGTGTTTGGGTGAATGCAGTAGTCAGGTTTTCTTGTAGTTCAGCTTTTGTCCTGCATGAAATAGAGATGAGTAGAAAGAAGGCTGACAGTCAGGCAAACAATGGACCGTGAAACCTGTAGCTGGAGGAAGAAGGTTTCATCGGTAGGCCTCGTCTGTGGGGCCAGGTTCAATGGGAGGGGAGGTGCAGGAGTAAGCACCACTCCCCCTCGCCTGGCTGAGCTCACAGTCCTGAGCCGGCTGCTATGGGGGTAGGAGATGCAGCAGTGGGCGCTGCCCTCCCCCTCCTCACACTCACCTCTTTGTCTTGCTTGAAATAGAGATGAGTAGAAAGAAGGTAGCAGAAAACCCCTCCTAAACTCTAAATTAATAAACTGGTTGAAAGTGTGACATTACCACAGTAAGGGAATAAAATCTTTAATGTTTTCATAATCTTCACTGTTTTCCTTCGTATAATGTTTCTGTTGACAAATGTAGAACTGAAAGACAGGGTGTTTTAGCACTGGATCTTCAAAACAACATAATATCATGGCTATTTTAAATACTTATGCGCAAGATTTAGATTCATAAATCTGCTCAGCTGATGGCTACTGTGGTAGGTGCTTAAAGTTCTTAAGTGCCCATATTTTCCCAAAGTCCCTTTGGGGCGATACACCCAGTATTTCTATGCACAATTTTGCGAAACAGACAGGGGCTTAGATGACATATGAAATCCCTTTAAAAATCATTCAACAGGTTTTCCCCTCTCTGCCTTTTTTTTTTTTTTTTTGCTTTCCAAGCCCAGGAGGCTTAAAATAGTCCAACTCAAAATATGCCTAAAAAAATGATGTAAAGTCTGACCTCACTTCTTTGTTTGCCTCAATGTGAGGGGAGGTGCAGGACTAAGCACCACTCCCCCTCACCTGGCCGAGTTCATGGTCCTGAGCCAGCTGCTATAGGGGTAGGAGTTGCAGCAGCGGGCACTGCCCTCCCCCTCCTCACACTCACCTGACTGCCCTGGAACCACTGGATCCTCCTGAAGGAGCTTCTGCACATGCATGGCAAGACCACCCCCCGTGTGCTGATGGGGCACAGACTGGCCTTATAAAAGAACTTGCAAGGAGCCATGCAATGCATGCGCCAATCACTCCAATTGGACCAGCCTGGACCACGCAGCCTGGAAAGAGCTGCTTCTGGAGAGACCCCGTGTTCCCAAGGAACTGCTGCTGCCCATTGAAGTGGTGACCCCTTCCTTTTCCCTTCTCTCTCTCCTTTACCCCCCATCCCCCCCACCCCCCTTTATATATACATTTATCTTACTGTGTTTTCTTGACTGGTATCAGTGTGTCGGATCAAATCCGAGTGAACTTGTCTGTGTTCAGGGATAAGATTGTAATCTGAAGAGACTGAAATCTGTTTTCTGCAACTCTGAGAAGTTTCCCCCCCTCATCTTGGCTGTGCACCTGAGGTTTTTGGTCTGTTTAGTTTGGTCAAAGCCAGAATAAATTTTGCTTTTTGATTTCACCCTGAGAGTGACCTTGTCGGCTTCTGGAACATTGCACAGATAATCGAACCACCTTCTTCGACTGTGCAGGTCAAAAGAAGGCCAGGACATGAGTGTGTAGCTCATGGATTGGGGCCTGACAAGCAAGGAGCAGGAGAAATAGCTGGTTACGACATTGGCATTCTCTTCTATTATAAAGCATATAAAAACCATGCTGAACTTTGAAACATTTCCCATATTCTACTATCCTTTCTCTGTCTGAGCCTCTTCAAAATGTGCCAGGGCAATGCCTTTACCAAGCTTTACTTTGGGCTTTGGAGCCCTCTGGCTCAATTAACAGCTTCAAACCATCTCCTGACTGACAAGAACACAGACAGAAAAGTTATCGACTGCTCTCTGGGGAGGTTGAAAGGACTCAGAGGAGGGATCATATGCAATTCTTTTCCTAATCTTGGATGAATACTGTAAACAGGAGGGTACTTAGCACTGAAGGATAAACAGTATAAATACACCTTCTCCTTCTACTTGTACATGGGAGAAGGACAAGTGGAGAAATGTCCTGTCTGTGGGGACTTAAGCCCTGATTAGAGACATGCTTTTTCAGGACTCTTGGCAGTATACATCACTGCACGCATTCAGAGAGCAGTTCACACTGATTTTTTCTACCCATCATGAGTGCTTGGCCCTATTGCACACCAGTAACTCCCCCAGGTTTATGTCTCTCCCTGTTCTTGGTTTATGGCTTCCTCCTTTTCTTATTATCCCCTTTTGCATTGAAAAAGTCTTTCACCAGACACCTTTAAAGGAGCAGATGGTATCTCCTTCCACATTCCCTTACATCTCCCACAGTGGATGCTTGGAAAACTGTACAATAGTTCTTAAATAGCAGCTTTCATGAATAATCCATTTCTACCTTGCTATCTATTTTATTAACAGCATACCACATAACTTAGATATATAACTTGCATATAACTGAGTACAAAAACTAAACAACTAACAAAAGAAATTCAAAGAGAGCAACGGACTTGAGCTGGTTTCAACCTAAGTATTCTTTCCCGGTGATTTGGGATACCCAATGTCACAACAGTGAGCATATTATAGAGACCAGTAATGGGAATCACATTGGTGGTGTGATTGAACTGTGTATTGCAATTGTTGGGTTTTGCTAAACATAACTTAGACTTGTATTGTGTTTTCAGTATTTTTTTTGCATCACTCTGCTAAATCAGAAAACCCATGTAACATCAACTGAATTCAAATAAGTAAATTTGATATTAAACATTGCACCCTCCACACATGGAATATCTAAAAGAACCTGGTCAGAGAGTATTGGACTCTGGCAGGGGTGCAATGGTAAGGAAATGGTTTTAGCAGTCAAAGACCATGATAATTTTCAAGCACAGAAGAGCAACAGGCAGGACAGTGGTGACTGAAGGGCCTACAGGACTCTTAGAATCTGGCTTTCAGGCTAGGAAAACAGAAAAAAACTCTTGCAACAAAGACTGCTAATTAAGAAAGCCAAAATAATTTTGCATCTCTGCAAGCATCTTATTGGCAAGGGGTTATGAGGACCACAAGGGCCCTTAAATGCAAACTTTTTTTCTGAACATGGTGAGTCAGTGAACACATCTCCCACTAGGGTAGAAAATGACCTCCTGGAACCGCCATCCTGGTTACTGCAGAGCAAGAAACTGTCAAACACAATGAGGATGCTTCCCAGGGTAGGCTGCCTGATGCACCCCCAAGTCCCGAGGGGGCATTTGAAAGCTCAGCTTTAATCCCATTCTCAAATGTATCAGGGATGATGGGGCAGGCAGCAGACCATCCCTGTGGCTTCCATGGACCATGTTAGGCAGTGGGACTAGCTGATCCAGGGATTCGGGGCTAGACAATGTGCAGAAGAATGCAGATTTGTTAATTTGCATCAGGTATCACTACATGATGCTTACAAAACATTTGTTTGGGGTGTAGAACAAATTTTTGATTGTTTACACCAGCTATTTGAATTTGGTGATTATGCTCCGCTCCATCCTGAAGAATGCATGACTCCTTATATTCTACCACTATTAATTTTAAAAATATGAGAGCTGCAAAATGTTTAGGCTGGATCAGTACTCTCCTGTAAAGTAAGAAACAACTGTGTTTTGATCAGACTTTCCACCTGGCTGGCATTATTGTCAAAGTCATTGGGGGTAGGGTGCGCAGAACCCTGCAGTCTATCCCCCCATTCCAAAATTACAGACAAATTCAGCCCTATTTAACCAATCTAAATAACATTGACAATAATCTTTGTTTTGGTGGCGGTCACAGCGCTTACAGCAGCAAGTGATCTGACAGATGCAGAACTGTTAAGTGGAGCAAAAGAGCTGCATGACAAATAGCAATGAGAAACATTAGCATCAAAATCACTTAAAATAGTATAATTCTGTAATACAGCTTCTGGGTCTGGCACGCCAGTGAAACACATTGTCTAAAAGTCTGCAGTTGTTCATCTTCCCTTAATAGAAAAAGGAGATGAGTTGGTTACAGTAGAGGCTAACCACGTCTAAGTATTTATATGTTGATCTTGTGGAAATGTATCCAGGGCATGTGCCTGTAGTACAACAATCCAAAGCACGATGAAATTGTCTGTGACAGGGGAGGAAGACAGGAGTGTCATCTCCTTCTAGTAATGCATATGCCATTGCTTCAGCTTCTTCAGCTGATATTCCCCTGTGTTTGATCACCTGGTGTAGGGTTATTACCCACAGATATTGGAGAGCTATGGCTTGAGCTTTTTCAGACTGAACTTAATTCAATGTTGGGTTTGTGACACCAATAATACACAGCAGCAATGCTGTCTCCTCTAGATGAGACACAGGTATTCATCAAAGATCCCTGAAACACAAAAACTCGAGAATCTGATCTCAACAAAGGATGTAAAATAAGAGCAGAAGTTGGAGTATAATGTATAGTGGAGCCTTGTAATGCCTTGGACCAAAATCCTACAGGTTCTTTCTGATGGTTTTTCATTTTCCATAATCCCCACAAAACTATATAATCTAGAATTGTTACTTCTAATTCAAAAGGATATCCTCACCCAGGAGTGTATAATTGGGCATGCTTAATCAAAGCATTTTTGCAGGTATAAAAGGCTTCTTGTTGCTGCTCGGTTCACTGCCAAACTGTTTCAAAAACCTTTAGAGTAGTACTAGAGTCTTATATTTTCTTTGGATTAATTGCCCAGCCTCAATCCCAAAATGAATTTTCAGCAACTTAGCAGCTGCTTCAGTGTCTCGATGTGACTCTGGCATAATCAATAGATCATCGATATAATGTTAAACAGTAATGGTACCCGACCGAGGGGTAGTGGATGTAGGAATAAAACTAAATGCAGGAATAAAGCTGAATTATAGAATGGTTCGGGTTGGAAGGGACCTTAAAGATCACCTAGTTTCAACCCCCCTGACATGGGCAGGGACACCTCCCACTAGACGAGGCTGCTCAAGGCCCCATCCAAACTGCTCTTGAACACTTCCAGGGAGGGGGCATCCACAACTTCCCTGGGCAACCTGTGCATGTGTCTCACCATCCTCATCATAAAGAATTTCTTCCTAATGTCTATTCTAAATCTTCCTCCATCCAATTTATAGCCATTCCCCCTTGTCCTATGACTACATGCCCTTGTAAAAAGTCCCTCCACAGCTTTCTTGTATGCCCCGGGTGTTCAGGTACTGGAAGGCTGCTATAAGGTCTCCCTGGAGCCTTCTCTTTCCAGGATGAACAACTCCAACTCTCTCAGCCTGTCCTTGTATGAGAGGTGCTCCAGCCCTCTGATCATCTTTGATGATCCTCTGGACCCGTTCCAACAGCTCCATATCCTTCTTATGTTGAGGATTCCAGAACTGGACACAGTACTCCAGCTGGGGCCTCATGAGAGCAGAGTAGAGGGGCAGAATCACCTCCCTTGACCTGCTGGCCATGCTTCTTTTGGTGCAGCCCAGGATATGGTTGGCCTTCTGGGCTCTGAGCGCACGTTGCTGGTTCATGTCAAGCTTCTCATCAACCAGCACCCCCAAGTCCTTCTCTGCAGGGCTGCTATCAATCACGTCATCCCCCAGCCTGCATTGAAACCACGGATTGTCCTGACCCAAGTATAGGACCCTGCACTTGGCCTTGTTGAACCTCATGAGATTCACACAGGCCCACTTCTCCAGCCTGTCCAGCTCCCTCTGGATGACATCCTGTCCTTCTGGCGTGGCAACTGCACCACTCAGCTTGGTATCATCTGCAAACTTGCTGTGGGTGCACTCAATCTCGCTGTCCATGTCACTGATGAAAATATTAAACAGCACTGGTCCCAGTACAGACCCCTGAGGGACACCACTTGTCATGGATCTCCATCTGGACATCGAGCCGCTGACCACTGCTCTCTGAATACGACCATCCAACCAATTTCTTATCCACCGAACAGTCCACATATCAAACCCATATCTCTCCAGTTAAGAGAGAAGGATGTTGTTGAGGACCATGTCAAAGGCTTTACAGAAGTCCAGATAGATCACATCCATTTTTCTTTCATGTCCACTGATGCGGTCACCCCACTACATTGCCACTACTTTGGTCAGGCAGGACTTGCCCTTGGTGAAGCCATGAGGTGAGTCAGTTGGTGAAAGGGAGCCCAGCCATGGTGTCCACCCAGTGGGTAGCTGCATCCTCCGCACCTGCCAGAAGGGATGCATCAGTCCAGAGTGAGCTCCCAGGAAAGTATGCAGCTGTCCAGGTCTCATGCTGCATGGAGTGCCACCAGCTTGCGCTGGAAACAGAGGGCAGCAAGGGCAACAGCTGTGTCAGGTGTGAGCAGGTAAAAAATCTCCTCAGCCTAGTAGCAGAGCTGAGAGAAGAAATAGAGAGGCTAAGGAGCATCAGGGAGTCTGAGCTAGACATAGTCTGGTGGAACCACACCCTGAGCTCCAGGATACTGGAGCAGAATCAACCACTGGAAAAAGCCCAGGATCAAAGGGATCTGGTATCTTTCCCCCCTCAGGATGTAGGCAGGGGCTGAAAGGGAAGTAGTGAGTGGAAGCAAGTCCACCGACAGGGCAGAAAATGAACCCCCTCCTTGCCCACACCACCCCACGTGTCTCTCCACAACAGATACGAGGCTCTAGCTGTGGAGGACAGATTGGAGGAAAACATGGGGGGTGACTCATCTGCGTCAGAGCAAGGGCAAAGACCGCAATGGCACACACCCTGTATTATTGCAACTGCCACAAGGAGGAAAAGCCAAGTCATAGTTGTAGGAGACTCTCTGCTGAGGGGGGCAGAGGGTCCAATATGTCGAGCAGACCCTACTCACAGGGAAGTCTGCTGTCTCCCAGGTGTCTAGGTAAGGATTATTGCTAGAAAACTTCCCAGCCTGGTAAGGCCCTCAGACTATTACCCATTACTACTGCTTTTCTTAGGAATGACAACAAACAATAAATGAGGAGGAAAGCAATATCTCTGAAACTTTCTTTTTTTGGGTTTAGAAAAATTCTGTAACCTGCATTTTATTTTTAAAAATTTGAATTATTTTTCTAGATTTATTTTTTTCTGATAATAATGACTCTTATCACAGCATATGTTCTCTCTGACATATATACTACTGGAGTAGAATAAGATGTGTGAAAATGAAAGTTATTTGATATTTAGAATTTGTGTTATAGAGTATTGAAAAGGATTGATTGCTAAAGGTGATGTACAAATGTAAGTACACAATTCTTGCCTGAAGAATCTAGGAATCTAGTGAGTGCATTAAGTAACTTTATTCCTGAATAACAGGCGTAAAGGTTTTTTTTTTTTCTAGTCCTGACATGAGAAGAGTTACTGTGGTTTTCATAATCCTGTATTATTATGTCCTTAACAACTTGGAAAGGTAAAAAAAAAATCTAGATGATATTACATTTTAGTACAAAATTTGCCCTTTCTATCTATAAGTATCTCAAAGTCCAAAGAAAATATTGGCAAAACAAGATTTTGATTTTATTGGCTGCTTTCACACTGGCAATGCACAAGTTAGAAAAATCACAGAAATTCTTAGAAAATGTGTGAATTTAAGTTCTACATTGTTGTACCAGAATTTCAGGAAAATAAGTATTTTTGTCGATAAAAGATGAAGCACTTGGAGTGAGTTCATTTTTATGCAGAGTGGTCCTAATTTTTTGATGTATACTGATAATTTGAACTAATGCCTCATGGAAGGGCATTTTCTTTTATGAACTTGTTAGCCACTTCCACTAATAAGTGCTTTTTAGTGATACTGCAGACCTTTTTATCGTTACTTACATAGTATGTTCTGAATCAGTGCACCAGCTGCTGCAGCAAACCATTGTTACAAGTTTTTTATTTTACTAGCCCTCAAAAATAATTTATTTAATCATTTCCAAGCTATAGTAGAAGCTTAAAAGAATAAGGTAAAAATAAGAATCCTAAGAGTTTGGGACTTTTCAGTAAACATGCTGTTCCATATTGAAAATGCTAACTCTTAGATCTGTAGAGTTAGATTTTTCTTTATACAAATGCATTTGTTACTTTGATATCAAAAGAGTTACTCTAATTCCCAAGCGCTAAGCACACAAGCCAGACATAAAGCAAGTTGTGTGTATCTTGTGTGTAGCGATTAAGGCACGGACCTCGTCAATGGGGATGACAACCGAGATCAACTTTATTTAGAGAATGCAAACCTTATATAGTGCTTCTGTATCCAGTAACAGCTATCCCAGTGAGTTTCCACCCGTGAGAATCCCACAGCGCAGCGACAGAGTGCAAGCCCCTGTTTTCCACAGATGTGCCCCTTATCTTCATGTTTTCTTCCTAGTGCATTCCTTTCCTATTAACCCACGGGTCTTAATAAAGTTTCCAAGGTCTCAACAAGCTACCAAGCATGAGCACATCGGCCGTTTGCTCCCTGCTTGCTGCTAATATTGCAGGTACACCAAGGCATTGTCTCTTTGCCCCAGCATACACGCAATACTGGAATCTTTTTGCCCACATTTCCCCCTTATTTTATTTATAAACATTATAAACTATATAAACCATCAATTGTTTGTTGTAGCTTTCACGGAAAACATCATCGACACATGATTAAACATAGAAACATCTTACTATAGATACAGACAATTATACTAATGCAAGAAAAGTGATTTTGATTAAGGCCTTTAGCTAGCTTTCTAACTTAAGAATCCTTTATAACAATGTTTTTGGTTTTTTTTTTTCTTTCAATCATCATTCATCTTCAAGCTTCTTTGCCCCGTCCATGAGTGCTGATATAGCCCCAGCATTATTGCTGTCCATATTAGTATCGTTGTCATCTTTGTCATAATTGCTATCTCTTCTTAGATATGGATGGACACACCACACTGGCATCCATTTGGGTCCTTGACCTGTGGAAACACCAGCATATCCTCGACCCCATGTTATTAACCGATATAGTCCTTCCCATAGTTCTGATTCCAAAGATTTTAATAACACCTTGGCTCCTTCCTTTTTGAGCTGCTGACCCTCTGTTTGCAAAGACGAAAAATGCCTTACTACAGGAGATTGCTCTACTCCCTGATCTTCCCGCACATTTAAGTAATTCAACACATATAGTACCTTCCCTAATCTGTTCTGTGGTGTTTCACCTTTCATTCCCCCTTTTTGTTTTAATAACATATTTTTTAGTGTGTGATGGGCTCATTCTACTATCACCTCTCCTTCTATTGTATACACCTTATTTGCCCACTGTCTATTTTCTTTTCCACGTTAGTACTGCTCTTCCTGTTTTTCCTGAGCCATCAGTAAATATTGTAGGGCCGTCAATCTCTACATAAGGGCTTCTGTTCTATTTGTAATGTTTGCAGAGAGGAAAACAATTTATGACTCGGTAAGTGGATATCAATACTTCCTGGATAATCTGTTAGAGCTACCTGTAAATTCAAACTATTTGCCATGCATCAGTTAACATATTCCTTTGTCACTGGAATATAAATGATAACCGGGTCTTGGCCTAATAATTGAACAGTTCTTTTTCTTCCCTTAGTGATTATCATTGTAATCATTTCGAGTCTAGTTACTATTGGTTTTTGTGGTTGATGTGGCAAAATATCCACTCAATAATTCATAATGAATCTTTTGAATTTTTCTCTATCATTGGCTCAATATCCCTAATGGTTGTCTGTACTAGGGCCCAGCGATTGCTGATGAGGGACACTGGAATGCAGAGTGTTCTCACAGATTGGCATTCCCCTAGAGAGATAACACAGTTAACTCCTCTGGACTTCTGCAAAGCTGAAAAGGAAAAAAAACTTAGAAAGGAAGGAGAAGGAGGGGGCACTCACACACATACAGCTGCAAGGCTGGGCTTTATCCATTGGTTTTTTTTTCTCTCTCTCCTTTTTTTATGTTTTGCTAGGTATTTTAAAATTTTTCCTTCTGAAGCCTTTCATTCCAAATATCCCCAGGTAAATCTACCTGTTTGCTGGCTTAGTGGACATCTGAGATTGAAAGGTCCCAGAGATGTATTTCCAAGATTAATCAAAACCAATTTGTAAGTCTTACAGATGTTTGAAGCGCTTCAAACACACACACACACACACACGACCACTCAATTCAAAGCTAGCTCAATGCATCCATATAATGTTGGTTATGACTACTGGATAATAACAGAACAAGTATTTCAATTCTGGTAGATATTGTTCTTCATTGCTCTGTGAGTGTTGTACTTTACAGGCTCATGATTTTTGTAGTTTCTTGTTCACAGAATCACAGACTGGTTGGTTGAGCCAAAGCCTCTGTCTCCCCGTACACTGTTTCCTGCATGGGGTACAATTGCTGGAAAACAAATCAGCTGAGTGATTCTAGTACCCTTTGATACAAAGTCAGGAGGCAAAGGCATCCAAGCTATTACTTGCATTGCTCTCGTAAAGTGAGCATCAGTCAATTCTGATAAAACAAACAATCTTTGTAACAGGTGATCATGCAATTAACAGTGCACTAAATCTGTTTTTCCATTTTTTAAGGCTAATTGTTTAAGCAACACTTCTCTAGCGGTGATATTGCCTGCCTGCTTATTTAAGGCCTCTTGTAGTTTGTCTAGAAAAATCATGTAATAAACGCCATTTTCCAGATTTCTTCTTTATCACAAATACAGTTTTGTTCCAAGGACTATTAAATGGGACTATATGCCCTTGATCTATTTGCTTCTCCACTAAATTTTGCAATGCACTTAATTTTTCATTTGTTCATGGTTCCAACACCTATTCCCATCGCATTTAACACATCTCTTCCCCTAAGATTAGTGGAACATGCACAATGAAGAATGAAGAATGAAGTAGTCCTTTTTTACTTTGAGGGACTATTGGCTGCTGCTTGAGATTATTGAATTTTCATTCCAGTGTACAGGGAAGCAGTATATTGCCAAGATGAAATAGAAAGTTTAGTAGGTACTGTCTCTTGATGTTTATGGAAAGTTTGCCAACAATCTTTAAAGAAGCTGAATTGGCCTCTAAAATACTGACACAAATGAAATCAACAGGAAATATGCCTTGCAAAGATATTACCAGATGTGCCATTCACACTATTAAAATCCTACACTATTCTTCATCTTATTAGATTATGTTAGAAATTATGTGTCCAAGAATAATGGCAAGTCTTACTTGTATGAAAGACTGGCATTTATTTTTCCAGTAACAGACTGAAATAATTGAAATCTTACAAGGAGCTTGGTTACTTAAAAAATGAGTTTTTAAAGAAAATAATTTTATCATTCTTGACAAGAAAAAGATGTACATCTATTCCAGATTTAAACATCTTTTTCCAATCCTACTTTGACATGGGCTGGGGGTAACTTAATTCTATACTATTTTTGCAGATTCAAAACGTCATTTTGATATCCAGTTAACTAAGTGCAGAACACTTCAGGTCATTATAGAGTACTTGTTATTGTTAGGCACTAGGTGGCCTGCTTGCTAAAACATAGTAATGAAGACTTACACAAAGACAATTTGCAAAAGCACCAACTGAAAAATAACTAAATAAAAAGGCATCTTTATTTTCTAATAGAAGATTATGCATTTAATCTATCTGATGTAAGAATGTATGATGATCTACAAGTAGTAGAACCTACCTAAAACCAGCTTAACACAAAATTATTTTGTTCTTTAGTTCCTCTCTGTATGTTTGCTTAGGGAAGACCAGCAGTTCATTTAGACTTAAAGTGAAAACTTTCTTCTCTTACCCTGCAATGTCTTAACAGAGCTTGCATCAAAAACTGTCTTGCTATGTGTTTCTTGTTTCCCTCCTACTACCATAAAAGATCAAAGTTTCCCACCAAAAGACAGGATAGTAACCTGTGTATTCTCTTAAGTCATAAGCTCTTTGTTCTCTTGAGGGAAGTTAAAAACGTAGTAGTAGCATTTGTTTTAGAAATCGAATGGGTTGTTGTATTATGCTTAGAAACATGAAAAGGCTGAGTATTATTTATTGTTTCTAAGGAGAAAATGTAACAGCTAATGTTTCAGCAGTTAGTTGCACACGTACACTCAACTTGATCTCAGATAGCAATCAGTAGAAAAAAATAATTAAGAAAAGTAAGCAAAGCAATGCCTTGCTCTGTTTGGTTTTTTTGGGTTTTGGTTTTTTTTTCTCCTGTTCTGGTTTGGTTCTTAGTAAGTGAAGCCTAGATGTGACATATGATCTTTGAGCATTGCAGCCTGAGTCCTGTGCTCTAACAAAACATAAGAAACTACTTTTTTCAGCAATTTTGGTGTTTTCTTTTTGTGGTCTGTGTTTGTTGTTAGTGTTAAGTAGAAGGAGCTATGTAGTGGCTTGAGGTGGCATTCAGTTTGAGCTTTTGGACATTGATTTAAAAAAAAACAAGTATAGATTTTATTTATTTAAAATGTAATGAAATGATCATTGCAATAATAAACCTTCATTAAAAACTAGTTTTACTGTTCAATTGAATAGCTAAATAATTAACCACAGATTTATTTCAATATGATTATTCACCTTCTTAATTTCAGGTCATATGCAAGACTAATGAGGTGCCTAAAATCCTAATGACTATTTTATCTATCATTGATAGAATTCTAAAGTATTAGCAGTCCAGGAGAGTGTAAAGCTTTTGCTCTTCTGCAGAGACCATGTGAGAAGTATGTATTTGAACCAAGGAATGGATCATAATCTTCATTCCAGACAACACTATTTTGGTCATCAGCTTGGAAATTCATCTTGCAGATATTTTTCAACTAAATTCCCCTCATGTCTCTGTTATAAAATGAATAAATGAAAAAAAAAAAACCAACAGAAAGCTCCATTGCACTGATTTCTAATTGTATAAGTAAGAGCATTGTGTGGCTGGTGTAATTACTTGTTTCGTTTTCTCCTGGAATCATATGAACTTAAGCAATGGATTCAGATGACTGATCGTGTTTTTGTAGGACAGAAAAGAGCCTTTGGACTGATATTTGTATGCTTTATTCTGAATAAGAATAGAAAACACTAGCAAATATATGGCAGAATATAGTCTGTTCCATGAAAACTTCTAATGCTCTGGGTTTTGTTGGGTTTTTTTTACCTACAAGAAAACTTTGCATCCCAACAGAAGAGGAACTACAAGAACTTTTATTTTTGTGATTTGATAAAAAAGTCTATGCCTCCGTATCCCAGCCAAGTCTGAGCATGAGTCTCTTGAATCAATCTTAGAGAAATCAGACTTGGCAGTTTCCCTCAGGTTCTGGAGAACAATTCTCCATTTAAAACAATGCAGCATCCATCCACACTGGGCACTGAGGAATAATATGGCTCCTCAAACTCTGTTAAAAAAAGAAAAACAAATCCGTGCACACAATAAAAAAACCCCAAACAAACCCCAAACCAACCCATCACTAATGCTGACAGTAGCAGTACTGAACATACTAGGGACGATATACACACTTCTGCTGACACATAGCAAAGTGTCACTGTGAGACATCAGCTGGCCTCTAGGAAGTCATTGTCTTTGGATATCAGAAAATAATTGGAATGTACGGCATCACATAAAATATGGTGGAATTTTATTAGGCAAATAGACCTGCAAACTTAAGACACCATCACACTCTTTATCTACTGGCATGTTTGAAAAAATTCAAAATACCTCCTAATACTTTACAGTATACGTGGGACTAAGGTCATTAAGTTTCAGGAGAGTATGCCAGTAAGCCTTTTAAACCTTCTGATGTTTTGTTCCTAATGATTATGTTGCAACAGAAGTTGTGGCTACTTTTCAGTACAGCGATACTTTAATACTTCCAGTTCCTACACCAGAATAGAATACCTTCTTTGGGAAATGTGCTTTAGCACAATTAATACATGCCATATATAGCACAACACTGGAATTCTGATAGATTTTAGTTTTCTTTACTGAACACTCAGGGTTTGAATTTTATAAGTTCTGGGCATGTTTTTTACTGGAAATCATTAGGAGTTTTGACAGGTACACTGTCAGAAGTTAAAGATTTTAAATGTTATTATTTTCTCTATTTGTTTAATCACAGATCAATATTTTTACTTGTGGTATGAGTAATTGATGGAGCAGTTAATCGTATCACTGTTGTTGTTCTCTCTTGTGAAGCAACATATAATTATGTCCTTGTGTCACTTGTGTTGATCTTGCTTAAGCGATTCAAAACAACTTCTGCATGTGAAGAAAAACATCCATTGTCTTGGTAGGGCCTAGATTTGGAGGAATAATTAGCTGATATAAAGTAAGGAGCTATCATCTGATGTGTTTTCATGGCTTTTCTATTACAACCCTAATACAAATGTCTAGTTTCCAGAAATAACCAGAAAGCCTTTGGTAATTTCTAGTTGACTAAAACAGGCAAAATCACCAAAATGGTGAAGCATGATAAAACTTACAAAGGACAAAGTATTTAATACAATCTCATGCTATTAAAAGGTTCTCTGTGTTGTGATTACTTCAGCTAATAGGCTGGTATGTGTTTTATGGTATTTTTTATGCTCTTTTCCATATTTGTTACATTTAAATAATAAGCTGTTATCAAGTGATGAAGTCACTCCATTTATATGCAAAATTAGTTTTTTCACTTGGGTTTCTGGAGTAGGGACATGACTTTTATACAAAATAGAGAAAGAAGAAAATACATCTATTTGAAACTTTAATCGTTGTTCACGTTATTCCTTTAAGATTTTTCCTCATTTAATTCCTACTTTCAAGAACTAAATTCTATTTTCTTCAAAAGTGTTCTGTGCAGTTTACCGGGAATGATAAAAGACATCATGGACCCATGATGCTATGTAGGCACTCTCACTTTATGCTTAAGTTAAGGCATTTGATTTCCAGAGCTATAATTCTGGCAAATATTGTAAACCCTGTAGAAGATGATACTGATTTCAGTGAGTTTTGAGTCAATTTAATAGAAAAATGTTAACCAGATCTTCCACTTCTTAAACCTTGCTTACTTTACAGGTAAAACAAAATTTAAAATGCAGAATCGCCCTATGCATCATGCTTTAATGCTTACAATTAACATTATTGTAACATGTATCCTTACAATTCTGTTTCATCCAATTCTGTGACTCTTTTTTCTGAGTATTTTTTGTACAAGTAGTCCGACTGAATTTTGTTAGTTGCTTTCTCCCAAGTCCAAACAGCTACGCTCCATCATTTCCACTGGATAATTTAGTTTTCAATCCCCTTTCCAGAATCACTTCAGTGTAGTGCTCCTGGCACAGAATTTTAGTGCTTTGAGAAGCAATCCATGTGTTTGCAATCTCTACAGCACTTTGGGGATCTGTCAGGATGAGAGGTGCGATGCGCTAGGAAGTGTTTTACCAGAACAGTTAGATGGTTCCAGTGTTGGTTTGCTTTTTTAAAATAAGAGCAAAAAATACTTTACACTTTTGTCTCTATAAGCTTAAAGTAGTATTTTTCTTATATACCAATAACGCATGGTAGTTTTTACTGGTAAATGTCTTAAAAATTTACATGATTTCACCTTTCCAAAGTTGGTATAACTTCAATTGTCATGCGTATACTACTACTGAGTTAATAGAAGCTCAGTCCTACTCCATTAGTACATAAAGGATTAAGTTAAATTTTGTTGTGATTCCTGCACGTAATTTGCTGTACGTCTTTTGTTTGAAAGTTATATCAAATAATGTGAAGAACATGCAGAAAGCAAAGTATAAAATAATTGTTATTACTATATTTAATTACTTGCAGTGTATCAACATATTGAAGCAAAGGTCATTTCAAGCTGCAAATGTAGTAAGGAGAGAATTGCTCCTTAGGAGGATTGGAAGAACAACAGGTAATTAAAGACAGACTTGTGTCACAAGGAAATAATTATGTGAAATTACTGACTTTGAATTTTAAACATATATTTACTATATCTTTATTGTAATAGCCTTAGAGATAAATTCATGCCCTTGATATTGTAAGTTATGAATTAGAAAGGCTTGATCTTAGTCCTTTTAACTATAACCAGCTGGGATCAAACTCAGATGCTTTTTGGTCTCCCACGTAGTAAATCACAAGAAATCTTTTATCAAAATACTTTTTTCTCTCTTTTATATACATTTATTTCTTGTTGTTAGTAGAGGAAAAATGGTAGCTCACTTCTTCCTCAGAGGACAGTTTTCTACAGCCACACGATGCTACAGCCACTGTTGCCAATACCTTTTATGTATACAGCACCTTTCCCTTTGAGTGATTCCCAATGTGCTTTGTAGACTCTTAATACAGGGAGGTTTTTTTCCACATGCTGCTGGAAGTCTGTACCAGCAGTGTTGCACTGAAGTCACTTTGGGAAAGGGAGCATGGAATAACCTCCCCCCGAACATATGGAAGACTGGCCACCGGCTGAGAGGAAGCCGGCAGCAGCTCCTGCTCTGGGGGAGGATGAAGAGGCAGCGGGAGGGTCGTGTCCTCAAGGGCAAGTCTGTCTGGGAGGAACCGGCTTGCCAGGACAGCAAGTGGGGAGGCATTTATGGATAACCTTGGTTTTCTGTTTTTTTCTCAGTCTGTTGTTTGGGTTTTTGGTTTTTTTTTTTTGTGGTTGGGTTTTTTTTTATTTTGTTTTTTCGTAGAAGGACTGTATTTTTGGTTTGCATTCTAATATAACTGATCTTCGGGTGGTTTTGTTTTGCCCTTGGAAAAGCCACACTATCAAATCATGTTGTGTCAGGAGAGTCTTGTATTACATACTGCAATGTTTTATTCATACAGTGTGTTTAGGTAGGGTCAGTTAGCTCAGAAATGCGATTGCTTCCCTGCTGTTTGGGCCATACATAAATTACAAGAAAATTCCTTTCAACATGTGCCATTAGTTCCATGTTCATGATACCATTAAGGAGTTGAGTTTAAAATTTATAAATACATATTCTTACATATTGTATCCATATGTTACATGTGTCAACTTTGGACAAATGTGGTCCTTATAGCAGCCTTCCAGTACTTAAAGGAGTCCTGCAGTAAAGCTGGGGAAGGGCTCTTTAGCAGGCAGTGCAGGGATAGGATGAGGTGGAATGGTTTTGAGTTGAAAGAAGGGAGATTTAGATTAGATACTAGGAAGAAATTTTTTACTGTGAGGGTGGGGCCAGGTTGCCCAGGGCAGCGGTGGCTGCCCCATCCCTGGAGGTGTTGTTCAAGGTTAAGTTGGATGGGGCTTGGAGCAAACTGATCCCGTGGGAGATGTCCCTGCCCATGGCAGGGGGTGGAACTGGATGAGTTTCCAACCCAAACCATTCTATGATTCTGTGGTGATTAGTCTGTTAATTGGCAAGATATGTGCTAAGGTACAGAAAACTTCTTTTATTTATGATGTATTTTGTAGATTAAACTCTCGACCAGTACCTTTGAGTTTCAAACTCATTTACTTTTAAGCTATCTTTAAGAAGAACAAAAAAAATTCCATATGAAAATGAGGAGCTACGCTTCCAGTGGAAGAAAAACAGACTGTCTTATCTAAAGGCTTCCATGGGGACTTTTTTACTGTGCTGTATAAACTTTTGCTTGAAGGAAATAGATTGACTAGGAAGCATTTTTCTTCTGTGAAGTGTTCACAAGGATGAATGTAAAATTATCTGAACTATTTTCTTACTATTTTACTGAGGAAGGAGAAAATAAGTTATTTGATTCTTAGCTAGTTATGAATTACAATAATAAGTAATGAAATGCATTAGCTAAGGACCACATAAGCGTTGTAACACGATCCTACACAAGCCTTTCTGCAGCAGAAATGGAACAGTGTCTACTTCCAAACAGCCTGATGGGAGGTCAGAATAAACAAACACTAAAATATGTTTTATACATGATTTGTTGCTGTAATCTCCTGGTTCTGTTTTGCATAGGCACACTGATAATTTGCTGAGCAGGGATTATGATGAAAGTTTGGCTGCTTTTTTCCTTTCAGCCTTGGAATACTGCAAGAACTTGTTACAAAAATCTGTGAGAGTAATTTCACAGGACGTTTGGCGTTCTCTGAATATATTATGCTGAGGCAGAGAGAAAGTGATGGAAATATAAAAGGTTAACTGATTGAAAAAGAAATATTAAGAACAAGTAAGGTACTGGAATCATTTAAAGTCTAATACATGAATCCTGGGACCCAGAACTCTTCCGCTCAGGACTTTGATGCAACTAGTGCAACATTCCAGATAGCCTGGCTTTAACAGGAACTACAGAACGTAAATAGAAGATATTTTTTTAAAAAAAAACAAACCTCAAGAGTGTTTTAAAAAGAAAAAATGGCAATATATATAGGGGTGGTTTTTTTCCTATGTTTTTTGGGAACAGTGTTCTCACAAATGGAACTTTTGGTTAAATGAGAAGTGTAAGTGTAGTTACACCTAAGTAGGGGGTGGACAAAGGCAGCTGATTTCAGCTACTCTAGAATGTCATGTATATAAGTGGACTCTAGGCAGAATTGTATTTAGTAGAAGTAAGTAATAGACAATATAGTATTCAGCCATGAGCAATATTCCTATCCTTATTCACAAATAATTCAGTACTGAAAGTTATTAACTGACAGTGAGGCAGTAAAGCAAAATGCATTATGTATGAAACAGGTGATCTTGACAATTGCCATTTCAAAGGATTTGACATAAGAGACTAAAATCATATTTACTTTCATTTTTAAATGAAAAAAAATGTGGTTTAAGTTGAAATACATCCAGTGATCACATATGCGGTTTCATGTAACTTCTTATTGTGATATTGCATTCTCTTGCCAGCAGTTCATGGCTGACTTTTCTTTTGTTTTCTTTAGCAGAGATTTAATTTTCAGATTTGAGGCATGAACAGATTTCCAAGGAACAAAACTAGAGCAATTTTCACACACAAATAAAATACTAAAAAAAATAATAAATTATGAATCATACCATTAATAACTTGTTTTTTTGTATTGTTTTTGAAAGTTAGTGACTGAATTTTAGTGAATATATATTTGAATTTGCAGAGCGAATTTCTGTTAGCTTGGGAGTTGTAGCATTCACCAGCTTTATAGAGGGTTTGTGTGTTGTGGGACTTTGTTTTTTTTTCTCTCAATTTGTTCAGCTATCTCAGTGTTTCCTTTTAAGAAAATGGAAATAGCAATGCTTATCAGGGAGATCATCTTTTTTCCCAGGATTTCTGTTCTCAACCTTTAGCTTTCTCTGTAGCTCTGATGCAAAACTATTTATTTGATAATAGCAGGACTATCTATTTCCTAGTGTTACTGGGATATAAATAAATTTGATACTGCATATTCTTATAGTTTTCTGAAATAAGTTAAAGAACATTTTAAAAATATTTGCTGAGTGGTTGCTAGATGCATTTTCCTAAAAATGTATTTTCATTGCTAGCTTTGTAAAAAGGAGACGTCAGCTTTGCTGGACCTAATTTGGAGCAATTAAAAGAAATTACTCTTTAGAACATTTATCAACATAATTGAGTTCAGTTTGTCCATTAAGCATGCTCGCTACCTGTTGTGTATTTATAGTTCTGTTCTCTGTTCCCCGTACCTTGATAGAAGTTTTAATGAGCACACTTCCTATTAGGTGCAGATTAATATTAGGAATGTAGAATTCTGTTTCAGTTAGAATGTATCAATTTCTTGTTTTCCACACCTTGACTGCTGCTTCATGTGGTTGCAGGAATCTGTCTTTTGGTCATTAACTTTTTATTTCTTCTAGTGAAGAGTATTTCATAACCCCTGTTATGGAAAACTGAAAAAAAACCCTAAAAAATACCTTGTTTCTAAAGCAGGGAAGACTGAGTCATGAGAGCGTGTACCTGTAAGCAAGTTGTGGCTCACACTTACTTAATTCTTTTGTTGTCTTAAATGGGTGTGGGGTGATGTTTTCTCCTGGTGATAAGAATTTCCATTTTCATTTTGTTCATCTCTGGGAAAAAAATCAAATTAAAGAAACCTGATTGAAGTCAGTACCATCATGCTAATAAAAAATAGATCAAAGAATAAATCAGTCCCTCAGTGGATTTAGAGTAAAATCATACGAGGGAGTGAATTTAAAAGCTTGATAATATAACAAATCGTCTGTTTCTCTTTGAGATAAGTCTTTTACTTTGAATATGATTGTGAAATATGCTATGTAGGGAGTGGATCCTGTGCATAAATATTGATGGCTGCAAAATAGTTTGTGTTTGAAACTTTATAGAGTGGGAAAATGAGTTCAGGTTGTTTGTTATCATTTGTGTTTGGCCTTAAAAAAATAAGGGAGATTTCTGTCAGGCAGGAGCTTTGTAGTATTTCTTATTGTAATCAAAAAGGGTAAGAAATACTGGTAAAGTCTGTACTTCTTAAAAAAATATGTTAACTGCCATCTAAACCAGCCAGTTCTTAAATGAAACATAGTAAAGGTGGTGGCAAGGGTAGACATGGCTGCATTCAGCTATGTTAGTGACTTAGAGCAAAAAAACTCAACCAAAACATCCAACGTTAAAAGTGCGCGTTACCAGAAAAGAACCTACCTAACAGCCCAGCAGCTGAATATCTACAGGACAAAGTTGAAATCCGTATCAACATGATTCAGAAATTCAAAACCTCTGGCGTATAGCATAGAATGCTTAATTATCAATGACCAATTTAGAGGGACGCTTTGTGAACTGGATTAGTTGCAAATAGGTCACTTCTTAGCTAAAAACCATTATAATCATGCTGTTGACTGACAAACAGAGCCCATGTCATGAGGATCTTTTGCTTTGAGAAATACTATTTTAACACAGGGATTTAAATACTCCTATTTAAGGAGTCCACGTCAGATTAGCTGCAAATAAAAGGGATATTATACTGAAAAAGTGTGGTAGACTAGCTCATTCTGTCCATGTAGTTAAAGTAGATTTAGGAATATGAAGCTAATAATGGGAGTGATATTTTCAGGATTTCTTCTTTTATTATGATTTTAATATTTGGATATTCAATGTAATATTCCTAAATTTTAAAAATAGTCTATGATACTTTTTTCTTAAAATTTGTTGTAGCAGTTAAAAAAGTTGCCACTGATTATTTATTGCTGCTGTAAATCAAATCTGAACCCAAGTATCAAGAAATAGTGTTGTTTTTTAAGCTGGAGTGGACACCTGTACCCTTTACTGCATGTACTCCTCTTCTGTCATCCTCTTAAGTAAGAAATAGGGGTTGAATCCTGTAATAAACTACAGGAGTTCTGCCTCGGGTGGGACCAGGTAGAGCCTTGTCTATGAAGATTTAGATTATACCTTCACGTCATACTCCATTAGGTAGTTAAAGTTTTTATATTCTGTCTCCTTTTCAAGGTATGATTTGACAGCTGCTAAATGAAGAGAATAATGAACAATGATATTTAAATTGTGCCATTACATATATTGGACAAAAAGCATTTCAGTGCATAGATACTCAGGTGAAAGAGAGCAAATTTCAGATTGTTTTTTTTCCCCTCCATCCTGTCTGTCTGGGCTATTTGCCTTACATTATTCAGTAGTACAGACATTGATGCGTTCATTTGAAAGATGGAAAAAGATGGACTTTGTAAGCTTGATGTTACTTTCTTTTTAAAAAGTGTATTTGTTGTTATTTCTTTTTTTCTTCCATTTAAAAAGTGTTAGTGTTGGAACTACTCTATTTAGCTTTCTGTAGGATTTTTTTCTTTTTTGCCTCTAACCTCTGGTCATCAGTAAAGCCTGTGTCCACACACTGTACTGTTACTGCCTTTCTTTCCGGTTCCTTTCTTTTTTCCTTTTTTTTATTTTTTATCTTGTCTGTGTCTCGTAGTTCATCTTAACTTCTTCCACCATCTGTTACCATTGACATGCTCTCATTTGATGATTTCTCTTGATGTCCTGTTTTGACTGACTGCCGATTCCATTCGTGTTTCTTTAGCCTTTCCATTTGCTTTTGGATTTGTATTTATACTGGTTTCCCATCTTGTGGTATGTATTTATGATATGTAGACAAATATGAGAGACTCATTAAATATTATATGTCATTAGAAATACTCCAATTTTCTAAATGTCTTTCAGGATGATGCTTGGATGCTAGAAAGTACCTCATGCTCTTTTTCTTTGCATTGCTGTTGCCATAGCATTCCTATCAGTGCTATGGCAGAAATGGCAGGCAACATACAACTATGACTATATAAATAGGATGCTTTAAGAACAACACTTTCCCCATGGCATAAGATGTTCCACTGTATATCTAAGCAGAAAAGTTGAGACATGTTGGGGTTTTTTTGCCCTTAAAGGTCTACAGCTCTGGAACAGTTTTTAAATGTTCAAAACAGCTCCTGGAATTGTTTAGAAAGACAGGTGAAGACCATTTAAAAATAGTGTATTCTGCAGACATTCAATAATTGTAATTCATTGTTGGTTGCTTTTCTGCTTCGTGACCAAAGAATTTTCTGTTAAAACTCATAATGCTACCTACTGTGTGTGTATATACCCTTTCGTAGTTCAGGAAAACCTACAGCAATAAAA
This sequence comes from Phaenicophaeus curvirostris, assembly GCF_032191515.1. Classification (NCBI taxonomy): domain Eukaryota; kingdom Metazoa; phylum Chordata; class Aves; order Cuculiformes; family Cuculidae; genus Phaenicophaeus; species Phaenicophaeus curvirostris. The sequence goes on from NW_027206664.1 coordinate 3,741,161, forward strand.
GATGTTACAAAAAGTCATGTTAACATTTATCTAACATGGTTTATAACAATGATGTTCTATTATTTTCATGTTTTAATGTCTTTTCTTTAATATGGCACAGAAACATTTTTAATAGAATGGTTCAAACTTCATTTCATTAAAAAAGTAAATGAAAATATGCATAGTAATGAAATACTAAGAAGTTCTGCCCTCCAAGTTTCCTGAAAAATCTCTCTGAGTCCCGCTGTTATTATTTTATAATCCCTAGAAACTACTTTGCAATTATAACTGGAGTTATAGGAATTCTTATCAGTTATTTTTAATGTAAGTTATATACTGGTACTATTGCAACTTTCAGAATTGATTTGGGAAAGTTTTTCACGGAGTCTTTAGACAGTTCAATTTGTGTACTCATCCTTAAATTGCTTTGTAAAACATGATAGATAAAGCACAAAATTCTATTTTGAGTGTGACTAAAATTCCCTGTATCTTCAAGACTAGAGAGAGAGAGGAGTATTGTGGCATGAATAAACTTCTTATTGATCAAAAGATTTTTTTTATAGCATAAGATTATTTATTTGGAAGATACATATACATAACTATACAATATTTTTACATTATTATCATTTATAGGAAATCCTTACATTGATACTGTAACAGAAGAATTTTGGATAGGGACTAGAATTTGGTTTGTATTTATCTCGGACTTTTTTTTGTTTATTTCCTCCCCTCAGAAATGAACTGTAAGTTTAAAATATTACTCTGTAACTGTAAATTTCAAATATTACTCTGTAAACACCAGAATGTGAATGTTTCCTTCGCGTTTTGTTTTTTGGTTTAACTTGTAGTAGAGAAGAAAAAGTGGCACAAGAGTGCTTTCCAGCTGACACCGAGCATGCTACCATTCTGAAATTTTGTTTAGAGGGCATCATTTAACTATCAGCTCTTCATTGTTACCCATACATTTTTATAGGTGTTTTGCATAAAAACAATGTAAATGTATTTATTTAAATAGCAGTGGATAAAAAAAAGGTCCTTTCCTGAAATAAGAGCTTTCTACGGGTTGAATGCACTTTGACAATTATTTCAGTGGGGGGACAATTGCTGGAGATTATTTACAGAAGTATAACAGACAGGGGACAGGACAAGAGGGAATGGCCTCAAGCTCCGCCAGGGGAGGTTTAGGCTAGACGTTAGGAAAAAATTCTTTACAGAAAGGGTCATTGGGCACTGGAACAGGCTGCCCAGGGAGGTGGTTGAGTCGCCTTCCCTGGAGGTGTTTAAGGGACGGGTGGATGAGGTGCTGAGTGATATGGTTTAGTGTTTGATGGGAACGGTTGGACTCGATGATCCGGTGGGTCTCTTCCAACCTGGTTATTCTGTGATTCTGTGATTCTGTATCACCACAGTTCTTTCATTAAACTCATGCTGTTATCATAGTATTACCATTAATGGTAATCAGAATCTGCTGTTGACTTCCATATTTACATATTTAGAGTTCAATATTGCAATGGACTTATAAAATGACTGTTTATGGTAGACTGATTCATGGCTGCTTGGTGTTGCGTTCTGCCTTCCATTGAGTTACCAAAGTACTGCAAATAAGTCAGCAAGTGATTAAAATACCACAGGTAATGCATTAACTATGCCACATGAACTGCACATCCAGTTCTCACCTGTGTCAGCTGTCTCATTCAAGTTAATTAAATAACTCCAGTGATCAATGCCTTTTTTCATAAGTGAAGACTTGCAGGATAGGATTTTGCTCCTTTTGTGTAATTACAAAGCCAGAAAATGCTTTACAGATCATGCTGAGGTGGAAAGATACACCTCGCAACATTCTAGTTGGAATGTTCTTTATCTTTTATTTACTCCCAGTCAAGAGAAGATTGCAGAGTTCAAATGGAATAGCAATATTAAGCATTCCTAACGTGTTTCACTCCAAAGTCTAGTGTTTTAGTTTAAATTACCCTAAAAGTGTCACTGCTGAAAGGCAGTAACTAACAGGTGAAGACCATTACTGGCTTCAGTAATTTCTACAACTGCTGCAGCTTGATCTGCAGGAGTAAATCAATCTATGCTATGACAGGGAGAATAAAATCAGAAAAGGCAGGAAAAATGACATTGCACAATGAAAAGAATGTAGATGAGTCAGTACAGTATATTTGAAACAGATGCTAAGCTGGTAGGAGCTAAAACTTAATTATCTAAAAGAATCATTTTAGATGGGACTCTTATACATCAACATTACAGAAATGCTATCCCAGATTATCCTAAATTCTGGAAAGGAAGATTAGGGAAAGCAGCATATTCTGTACATGGACTTCAATAGTGTGTTTTAGTTCTCAGCTCTAGGTACACAGATACCCAACTATATGTACGTATAAGTCATCCAATTATACTTTATCTTTCTCGAGGCTGTTAATCTTAAGAGAAGAGTATATTGTTATTCAGAAATTAGGTAGAAAAGTACAAAAACTTCTTTTCTTCAGCCCAGAACAACTCTGTATCTCATTTTAAAGGTTTTGGTGTATCAGAGTACTTAGCTCATGTAAAAGCAGAAGTCACCAGATTTGAAATTATACAAAATTTCTTAGGGTTCACATCAAAAACTTCTGATGTTTTGCTGTTCTTCTTCTGTGTTGGAAATTGTTTCTCTTTTGGATTTAGACACATAATCCAAATTTCAATGAACTGAATGCTAGTATTTATGCTTACTTCTAAAGATCAGATCTTCATAGAATCATAGAATAACCAGGTTGGAAAAGACCCGCCGGATCATCGAGTCCAACCATTCCTATCAAACACTAAACCATGCCCCTTAGCACCTCGTCCACCCGTGACTTAAACACCTCCAGGGAAGGTGACTCAACCACCTCCCTGGGCAGCCTGTTCCAGTGCCCAATGACCCTTTCTGTGAAAGATTTCTTCCTAATGTCCAGCCTAAATCTCCCCTGGTGGAGCTTGAAGCCATTCCCTCTTGTCCTGTCCCCTGTCACTTGGGAGAAGAGGCCAGCACCCTCCTCTCCACAACCTCCTTTCAGGTAGTTGTAGAGAGCAATGAGGTCTCCCCTCAGCCTCCTCTTCTCCAGGCTAAACAACCCCAGCTCTCTCAGCCGTTCCTCATAAGCCGTTCTCAGACTAGGAGAAGTCTGTCTAGAAAGCTGCCTGGAGGAGAGGGACCTGCGGGTGTTGGTTGACAGCCGACTGAATATGAGTCAGCAGTGTGCCCAGGTGGCCAAGAAGGCCAATGGCATCTTGGCTTGTATCAGAAATGGTGTGACCAGCAGGTCCAGGGAGGTTATTCTCCCTCTGTACTCGGCACTGGTGAGACCGCTCCTCGAATCCTGTGTTCATTTCTGGGCCCCTCACCACAAGACTGATGTTGAGGCTCTGGAGCGAGTCCAGAGAAGAGCAACAAAGCTGGTGAGGGGGCTGGAGAACAGGCCTTATGAGGAACGGCTGAGAGAGCTGGGGTTGTTTAGCCTGGAGAAGAGGAGGCTGAGGGGAAACCTCATTGCTCTCTATAACTGCCTGAAAGGAGGTTGTGGAGAGGAGGGTGCTGGCCTCTTCTCCCAAGTGACGGGGGACAGGACAAGAGGGAATGGCCTCAAGCTCCGCCAGGGGAGGTTTAGGCTGGACATTAGGAAAAAATTTTTCACGGAAAGTGTCATTGGGCACTGGAACAGGCTGCCCAGGGAGGTGGTTGAGTCACCTTCCCTGGAGGTGTTTAAGGCACGGGTGGACGAGGTGCTGAGGGATATGGTTTAGTGTTTGATAGGAATGGTTGGACTCGATCCGGTGGGTCTCTTCCAACCTGGTTATTCTATGATTCTATGATTCTAACTCAGTGTTTAGTACACAGTTTTAAGTAAAATATTGGGCAAGACATTTTACGCATTTTATGAAGGATCGTTTAGTCAAATATCACTTTACTAATAGGGTTTTTTAACAGTTCAGATTATTTGCTGTGGGAAAGGTACTCCTTTCACAGCTCCATCACTATTAAGAAGACAATATTCTGCAAGTATTTAAGAAATGCTCTTTCTTTCTTTTGCTTTTTTCCAGCTGCTCCTGGTGTTCTACATGAATGCTCATTAGTGATTCTGGAGATGGACTTGCTGTCTGGAACCTACCTCTTGGCAGTCTTATTAGCCTGTATTTTATTTCAATCTGGCGCACATGAGAATTATTATACTGTGTGGGAAGAACTGCCTGAAAATGTCCTCATTGGCAATTTGCTCAAGGATCTTAACCTAACACTGGGCCCAGATGTGCCCCTTTCCTCACCGCTACAGTTCAAGCTTGTGTGTAAGACTGGGGATGTACCATTAGTACGGGTGGAGGAGAACACTAGTGAGATATTCACAGCTGCAAACTGCAAAGTCCAAGAGAAGCTCTGCTCTGGCATCTTTAGTTAGAATCGCTGCTTTTATGAGGTGGAGGTTGCTGTTTTGCCCGATGAAGTTTTCAGACTGGTCAAGATCAGATTCCTAATAGAGGATATAAATGATAATGCCCCCCTCTTCCCCTCAACGGTTATTAACATCTCTATCCCTTAAAACACAGCAATTAATTCTCGCTATTCTGTCCCGTCTGCCATCAATCCAGACATTGGTGTGAACGGTATTCAATATTACGAACTCCTTAAGGTGGGTTTCTTCCCTTTTTCTATGTTACTGTCTGTGTTACTGTCTTCCCATGACTGTTGCCAGTCCTCATCAACCCATTGGAAGTATGAAGCTGTGTACCATGACAAGGATACACTGCAGATACCTGTTTTGAAGTGCTAGTCTATACCCATGAGTGCATTCCAGTGCATTGTATCTTCAATTTGTGGAAAGCTGTTTGATACGCGTATGTCTGTCTGTGTAACAGTATGAGGAAGCAGGCATGTCTTCATAAACTCTCCTCCAGCACTCAAAGTGTTTGTACACTTTGGCTAACGGTTGTCTTAGACCATTAAATACGTGTTCTTATTGCCACCAACATGGCAGTGCCAAGTCCAACCGTATTTTGCACTGTTTGTCTCCTTCTTGCATGACTGCTGGATTTGAGCAGTAGAGCTTAGCCCAGGAACTGATGTGATGCTTATCTCTATAGTGATGAGCTGTTCCAGAGTGAGAAAGAGTTCAGTTGTCAAAGCAGCTTTGCAGTATTTGAGTGGGTGTAATGTCTGGGCAGGAGAAAGTCCAAGATAGGCATGAATGCAAGGATAGCAGTGCCAGTGGCCTTGTAAGAGCAGGTATTTCATATTCCTGCTTCTACCCTTTCTAGCAAGCGGCACAAGTACTTCAATTAGGGAACAAGAGAATAACGTACAAACATGTGGTGTGTAAGAGTGTATGACTGATAAGTAAAGGATAACGTTAATTTGAATTTACTAAGCAGAGAGTTCAGACCAAGAAAGGAACTTAGCCTAAAACTGGTGGTTATGTGAGAAGCTGAAAATGTCTACTTTCCTTGGAACAGGGAAGCGTTTGGTAGTTTAACTGCTCAGCAGCCAGTCTGACACCCTCATTACTGGCTGGAAGAATATAGGCTATAGGAGCCCATGCATTTCCTGAGTGACTTGATAGCTAACATTCACCGATATCAGTACTTAGTAGCAATTTAATAAAAATAAGGTGCTGCCTTATTTTAGCTCTTTTAAATTGCTTGCAACCTGAAGTAGTTGTGACAGTGTGGGTATGGACTAGTGACAAAGACATAAAAAGACATAAAAATCTCTTTAAGAAAATTGCATCCCACTGGATAGTTCTGGTTATCTACCTAAAAAAACCCCAAACAACCCACATATGTCTGTCTTCTCTCAGTGTAGCTTAGGAATTTAAAACCTTTGAAGAACTTACTGTAAAGTTTGAGGTCTTTGTAGTAAGCTCTTTAAAACTTTTAAATTCCTAGGTTATACAGAGAGCAGGCAGATTTACGTGTGTAATTGTGTAATTTTTTTTTTTTAGGCAGCTATCCAGAAGTGTCCAGTAGGATGCAGTCTGCTTTATTTTAAATGAGAATCTGGGGAATGAATAACAGCATATTAAATAAATAACAGTAGGAGTAGAAAATAATAAAAAAGTCAGGGCTACAGACAAAATGTGGCAAACTAATACATGAGAGAAATGTGCTGTTATTCCAGGAAAAGGAATTTTTGGACTGTGTGTTCAGAAACAGAATTTAACAGATCAGCAGAATGATAGCATATTTGTATCACACTAGTGGGAGATCATCTAAAATACAAGCTACAGCTCTGTCCTGAAAGCAGTGTAGGGCATAAGGTTTTGCCTAAAGATGTGATGTGAGATGAGATGATCTGTCAGAGAGCCAGGTGTGCAAATAACTTTCAAAAAAACTGGTTTTGAATTAGGGGGAAAAAAAGGGAAATATGAAGAAAAGTGCCAATGAAAAAAGGCTTTTGCCACATAAGGGAAAGGTAGGTGCTGTGGGTGAACACACACTGGTATGGACTGAAAGTTCTGAATTCTTGTGCTAGATTTGCCACAACCAAAATTATTTGTTAATCACAGCCCTATAGACAGGTCTTCTAAATGGATTGATCGCATTTTTCTCTTGCATGCCTGTTGGTCAGGTACTTTTTGGCCTTTAAATAAACCAGCAATTTCACATACCTTGTAAAGTATCTGTAAAACCAAAAGGAATTTTATGACAGCCACACAGTGTTTGGAATAGTAATGTCCAGGTGTTATCCATTGGTAGTTTTAACAGTGTTAATAACAAAACTGATCATGTAAAAAGAGGGATGAAAAAGCAGTAGAAATGAAGGAGTCTGGTGAGCAGGTAATGAACATAGCAGATACAAAGATCAATCTGTCCCCGGGGAAGAACAGGGAAATGAAAAAGGGAGGGAACAGTGGTGGTGCCTGAGAATTCTTTCCTGGATAGCACTTAAATACTAGGTGAGAGGGTAATAGGTGCCCAAGATGCTTGCCTTTTCTCCCAAAACACTCTTCTCACATGTTATCCTGTGCTGTTTATGGGTTATGCTCTGCTGTCTTCTGGTCTGTGTTTACCTTTTCCTTCCTTTTATAATCAGCACACAGAAAAGTGGGGAAACACCAGCACGTGAACCTGCTTTGCCTTCTGAACAGGATGAGGCTAGCAGTGTTGTGAGGAATTTTGGGAAGCACCAGATATGAAGATGATGTTCAGGGCAACATGCTTGGAGGATGGCAGAGGAGTGGGAGATGATAAGATATACAAGTCATTTCCTAGAAGCCCAAAGGATGGTGCTTTAGTATGTGTGCGGCAACAGTGTGAAATGTGTTGCTCTACGTTTGAGATTAAGTAATAGGAAATTGACAATCTGTGCAATGAAGAGAAAGTTCTTCAGTTACATTGCACTTCTTAAAAAAAGTTTAACTAAAACGTGCCTGTTATCTGTGTGTAGTCAGGCCTATTTTGCTAGAAGGTAAAGAGATTTTTGCCCTAACAATTTCTAGAAAAGAGTGAACTTCTCACTGTGGACTCAGCTGAATAGTTTGTAGGTTTAAAACACATTTTCAGCAACTCTTTTCAGCCTTTGTTCTCATCGGGAAGGTAACATTCATGTGTTACAGCATTTCTCCACTTTGTTACACTTAATTTAGTGCCCCAGTCAAAGTCTGGGAAAGAGGTTTAATATAGTTGTTGTATTCAATTTCCTTTGCAAAGTAGATAACTAACAATAAAGTCTTTTAACTGTATGACAGATGTTCACATTATTTTAATCTCCTGCTTGTTTCTAAAAATCCTTTTAAAACAGAAAAAAACAACATCATAAAAAAGGTGTTCTTGTGTTTTGGGTTCAGCATTACTTGGAAGTTTTGTTGCATGTGATTTTATATATTTAATGTAAGAGAGTGCTTTAACTACCACCCAAATTAGCATTTGGGTATTTTTTGCCTGCCAGCATTTTCTCAAAATGCACCTCAATAGAAAATAACTTTATATGTAACTGCAACATTGAAACTTTTCAGACAGTGAATCACAGACACCTGGAATGCAGGAACTCTTAAAAAAGAGCTCTAAAAATAGCCTCTGCATTTCTTCTTTTAAGACTTACTTAGGAATTGTGTGGAGAAGAAGTTCTAAGACACTTCTGAACTGTACTTCTTGTTTCCTTACTTAGTAAAGGAGTCGCAACGATTTGTAGCTATCTCCCACCCAGCCAATGTGATAGCACCAGGAACTGACCAAGAGTTGCTCTGGTCAAAGTTTGCAAATATTGAATTATTTAAAAGCACCGATGCTTTAACATTACATGAGGTTCTTTTTTACTTTTCCCCATAGAAAAGAGGGTTTCAGGGAAACAGTCACGCAAGGCATCTTGCTGTTACCCAAAGAAATTGCTGTGCATAGCATTATAAAAGATTGCGTATCTGTGCTGAGATGCCCAAAACTGACGATGGATAGGATGACGTTAAGGATTTGAATGGCAAGTGGTGAACAGTGTTTACTATGAACAAGGCTAGGAAGGAGATATGATTTAAAAATAAAAAACATTTGGAATGAGAAATAGCTCCAAGACCAGACTGGGCAGAAAAACAGCATAGCACTGATAGTAGGAGATGACAAAAGGGACAGGTAAGACAGATAATGAAGCAGTTCAGGGAAGGAAATGGTCAGGTGGAAGAAGAATCATTTTGTCCTAGTTGAGGTAATTACTTAAAGTATAAATTGAGAGTGATAGTGAAAAAGAGAGATGGGCATTCATAAACAGAAGTATTATGTTAAAACAGCAGGATGCAAGAGTAAATTTTAAATTGAAATGTTAATAAGCCGTGATTTCTGATTAAGGATAAATCTACATATACTGATGTTCTGGTTTAACCCTAGTAGGCAGCTAAGCTTACAGGTCTTTGTTCAGCTCCTCAGGGCATTCACATTGCTTACATACTGACGTAAAAAGTACATTGTGTCTGGCAATACCAACGCAGTGTTAAAAATACTTACATGCTGTTGTTGATTACACTGTTTCAGTATGCTTGTATTTGAGTTCAAGGCAAGCTAATATTTAGTATAACTTGATTAATACAGTTAGCATTTACAGGTGTCACAGGCCTCTGCTTTGATTATGAAGATTTTAGTGTGAAGCATTTCTGTGTTCTCTTAGATATTGAAAAAAAGGGGGCTGTTTCAGAGCAGGTTTTGAATAGAATTCCAGCTTGGAGCACTGTAACGGAGAGCCACATGCATAGTTCCAAACGGATTCATATAAGTGCATGTTTTAAATTAAATTCCTTTAATTGATTACTTAGCATTTCCTGTCACCTAGGTATACCATAAACACTAGATATTCCATAGGTGCAACAATACCCAGTTATCAGTGGACTTCAACAGAGTGAAAGTGTAACTCTACTCTAACAGAGCAGAGTGGGGTTTTTTCTGTGAGCTAATCCTGTGTGCTAATAAGTTGTTGCTCTAATCTGTTGCAGTTTGAGGGGAAATTAAATTGATATTACTGCTATAGTTTGATTATTCTTACCTATTACAGCAAATTTCCTGTATTTACTTATCATCAGAAGCAGCTGGTGAATTTCTTCTAGAATAATATAATAATCTTTTTGTAGCTGTCAGTTCATCCCTCTGTAACCTGACAAAATTCTTACTCAGTCTCACAACACGTCAGTCTTGCCTCTGATGAGGAGAGTTACCTCTTGCTACTGTAAATCATCTCTTGTGATGTCTTTCAATAGAAGCTTTTCCCTTCTTTCTGATGCAGTTTATCAATTCCATGACCCGTGGAAGATGGAGATCACAAATCTTCATCAGATTTCAAGCCTGCTCTTGCAACTGGGTTATTTCTGAGCCTCGTGGTAGTTCTGGATCAAGTAACTAATGTCACTGTGAAAATCAAGAATGGAAGGAAGTATGGTTTATGTAAAATGAAAGGTAGTTAAATCAAAATTACAGAGTGAGACTAGATTTGTAGTTAAATCAGAACCAGAAAGTCACATTAATGAAATCATTATTGATAATCATATCATGAGCAATGATACAAATTTCATAGTCAAATTCACTATCAGTACGGAAGCACAAACAGAAATTTCCTATAGCTTGTTTGTGCTTTAGTGTTACCCCAGTACTGAGTGGTGCTATGTAGGGAAGAAAGGAAGGACACACTGGACATCCACAGGTGTTCACTAGCTCACCTTCACTGTCCTAAGCATCAGCCACTTAAACCTCTTATTTCTGTCCTTTTTCATGCTTCCATTCCTTTAAGTGAAAGCTGAAGCAGCAACCCTCACTTGCACTCTCAAACCATGTTTGAATGAGGGAGCATCTCACTGCTAATCATACTGGAATTAATATGGGTGATTCTTCTATGTAGGCTTCAGCAGCATGAGAGGACAATGAAGTGGTATATTGACCCTTTAAATAGGTCACAGAAAGCCTGGGGTGGTTGTTATCAACATCTGCCTTCTGTGAAAAAAATGCCAAGATAGAGCTTTTTCTACATGTAAACATACATTTATTAATATTGTCTGATCTTACTAAATATTGCAGTCAGACACTAATGAGATGAGGTAAATTCCAACTTCATTCCTCTCCCATATGAAAAATTATTTGTAAATTTATTGTAACCCACTGGCACCAAAATACTTTTGCACTTTGTAATTTCTTTCGTATTAGCAATCCTTTCTATTAATTGTGTAAGAAGCATATGGCTGAATAAAAGAGATTGCTATTCAAGATGCCAGGAATTTTCATTTTATACTCTTCAATGTGCTCAGGAAAATACATAATTCAGATAGGAAAATTCCTGACTTCCTGAGAAGAAAACGACAATAACTTTTCAGTATTTCTTTCCTGCCTTTGGGGAAAGGCTTATCCGTCAGTGATATTTCAAAATGGACACAAAAGCAAAAATCAGTTGCATGCATGTTGATATCCCAGATAACAGAAGTGTTTGGGTATTCCACCTAAAACTGAGAAATAATGATTTTGTTAAATCCTGGATTTGTCAGTGCTTATAGGAAAAGTGAAAATAAGTTGTGTGATAGAAAAACATTTGAGGGTTGGATTTTTTTTTTCCTTCCTTTTTCCTTTAGAATAAGATTTGGAGTTTCTGCTTGAATGGGAGGGTGGCTTCTTTTTCTTTCTTCACAGTCCTTTAGATGAATTAGTCTAGGAATTTCATTCATCATAACTTTGCAGGACAGGTTACCTTCCATCCTCATTGTAATAGCTCATATAGATTATGTTTCATAAATTTGCATAACAGTACCATGTCTTCTTTCTCCTTTCATGTACAAGCATAGATGGGGAAGGTAATAGATTTAGGGTGCTCAAAAATGGATTTAGGAAGGAGTTGCACTCCAGTCAAGCCCTAAGGTCATCCTCTTATGCCTGTAATTTAATAAATATGGAGAGTTGGACATGTTGTCTCTCCAAGGTAACTTTTAGCTGCCCTTCAGAAGATGGAGGTTTTCTAGGACTGACAGACTGTCTTTTGAATGGTGCTGAGTAATTTTTTTACTAAATTCACAGTGGCAGTGGGCAGTAGGTCAGGACTGAAACACCTTTCCCTTTCTCTGTTACTGCTGGAATATCAGTGTGTTTGTTTAATGTTATAACCTAGCTTCATTTTTTTTCACATGGGTGAAACCTCTCCTAGTCTTTTCCACTGAGATGTGGATAATTACCATTGGAAGTGACAAGAATTTCAGCAGTCCCTTGAAAATGTACAAATACTTCTTGCAGATATGGCCAACTTCACAAATAGACATTGATTGTAAAACTTAGTTCCTTTGATATATGTTTGTAGAGGTTGGAAAGGCCATTGCAGATTTCTGTTATATCTTGATACACCTACCTTCCAATTTAGGATTTTCTGTTCTGTTGGTTTTATTCAGACAATGAAGTAGTAATACGCAGCACAGCAGGTCTGGATTAGAAAGTTCTTCAGCTACGGGGAAGTTCAGGTGTTAGTAAAAAGGCTCACTTCTTTTGAAATAGGCTAAAACTCGCAGAGTCTAAAACTACTCACAAATACGTAACGCTTCTTACCAATTATGTGGTTTAGTTAATGTTGTCCTTAATACTGTTGTGTGGTTTCAGATGCCGATTCTGTAAAGCTCTGTTTGGGAAAAAAAGCCTTTTTGTTCAAGAAACCTGAAGTCAGTTGGCTTCAAGTTGACACAACGGTTTTAGTTGCGTCCTTTACTCTAAAAATAAGTTCTTGAAAAGAAAATATATTTCAAGAAGCTAATGGTTTTCCTTTCACTCAGGCTTTTGTCTGATTAGTGCAATTAGGCCTAATAATAGCTTTGTTTCTAAACTAAAATAATTTTATGCAGTAATCCTCTCCCCCTGCATTTCTGGCTTGTTCTTACATGTACACCAACCTAACCTACCCTGCATAACTTTTGTGTCAGCACCTTCCCATAAAAGAAACCTGAATTGAGCCCATCCAATGAAGATTTAGGTGTGCACAACAAGTATTTGATAAATGCTTTAAAGAACAGATTAAACGACTTAGGACGTGCTATGTTTAGGTGACCCCTTCTGTTTTTCTTGACAGAAGAGGGGAAAAAAATCTGTTAATAAGTTGTAAAAGTTCCTAAAGTTAAATAAATCCTAATGTCAAAGATAAGAAGAATTTTCTTGTTACCAGTTTCCTTATGATGTAAAAGATATGTTAATGTAATGAGGAATAGTTCAAATAGAATGGAATAGAGATTTCAACCAGCTTTCAGTTCAAGTAAAAAGTAATTGGATCCCTTCCACAATTTCTGCTGTCTAGGTCAGGTAGTTTGGGGTTCATGGATAACATAACATGAGCTGAAATTAGCCATAAAATGAGATACAGAAACTTGAGGGATGCTTACGAGTGCTAGGTGACATCCCAAAATCTTGAAAAGCTCTCCTGCAAATAAGAAAGGGACAAATAACTCATTTTGATCTATTTTTCTGTTATAGGAAAATGTGAAAGGTGGATTATAAATACTTGTAGGTAGAATTCTTCTCTCTTACATTTGTCACTATCCTTAGACATCTAATGATGTATATTTGCTTCTCACTGTTTTCCACTTGCTTACCTTCAGTAACATAAGGAATTAAAAAAACCCGAACCAAACAGCTATTCGCTTTACGTAACGCCCTTACCTCAAAATCTTTTTACATCATAAGACTGTTTGCATAGTTTTATGATGTAGATCAACATCCACCTTCTTACAAAGCCCCTCACATTTCTCCGTTTTTCATACTATCTGAAACATCAATGTATATACTCCTAAACGAGAAAATTTTGTAGTAAAATAAAAACTTTTACACAGAAGTAATGTCTCTGGAGAGATTTGGACAAATAAGTGGTCATTTGTGAACATTTTTTTAAATAAGTCACGGGGTCTTGTTTTTAAAGGGGGAAATACTGATTTGCATTCTTACAGCTGTGAATTAGTGTCTCTATGTAGACCAAACTCTGCTACTGACTCGTGGTAGTGAGTCAAGAGTCTAGGTAATTGCTTCTTGTTGGTTGATACAAGGCTCCTTTAGGGTCGTTAATGGCCTTGTTACTGTAAAACTGTCAGGTTCCATTATCCTGACATAGCTTTGGGGGATTGACTGAAGACTGGAGGAGAAAGTCTTGCTTCCAGGCATGGTAAATTCAGTGAGTTAGGGTGAGGGACAAGTTGGTGTATCTTTTTGCATTAAAGGCTCTGATTTTCACACTAGCCTTTGGTTTTATTTATATGGAAAGAAATCGCCAATTATACAACCTATAACACTCTCCACAGTAAAGCATAATAAAAGCAGTAAGAAACCCCCCATGCGTCTCATGGAACTGCAACTATGCAGTGCCACACCAAGTTATAAAGTATGTTGTATTTTTAAGCAGTGACACTGAAGTATCCTCAAGCGAACAGTGAATTTTTGTTTACTATACAATGACATTGTAATGCACCTCTGAGGAAAATTTACGGGAAAAATACAGAAATAGATGTTCAAAATCAGTTAACTCGTTTTTCACGCTCAACTGAGTTTTCCAAACCTGTCTTAATTTTGGGGTTTTTTGGAATACTTTCAAAATCTTTACAGATTGCCCAAATTTCTAAATTTCTAATTGCCAGAATTTCTAATTTTTTACATCCATATCGACTACAGATGCGAAGTGTATGTCAGAAATAGTGTTTTCCATATGACATTGTATGTTACAAGTTTTAAAGTTAGCTCAATCATTAAATGAACTCTCTGAAGTTCATTGAAGGTTTCACGTAAGTAACAATATACTGGAAACTTCTTTTTACCCTTTCCTTAGATGCTGGCGATGTTATCTGGAGAACAGGAGTTTTTTAATGTGTTTGTTTGGGTTGGAATAGCTGTATCTTACAAGCTATTTGTAGGAATGACACAAATCAGTACTAATAGCTCAAAATAAGTCTGGCTTGAGAGAATTTGAAACTTGTAAGGGTTTATGAAACGTGTAAATGTAGTGAAAAAATAGTTTTACAAGTACAACAATATGAATCTTAATTGTATTTTGGGTGTCTATCATGAAAAGCTTTGAATTAGGTTTCCAGCAGACTGCATGCAAATCTTAAAAAAAAAATTCTATTTATTCTTACAATTAAAAGTTCCAAGTTAATAGTGCTTACCTTTTTCACATAGACATGCAAGAGTTATACAGTCCCTAGTTTTTTCAAAATGTTCAGTGAAGGAAAGGAAGAATAAAGGTGAATATTTACAAAATTTTCACTTTTTTCTTTTGTCCAACTCACTTTCCTATGACCTCTGCTTTTTGGAGGGATGAAAATTTCCAATGTTTAAGATATGTTTTGGAAACAGGAGAGGTAGTTTCATTTGTTCTCAGTTTTAGTTCTCATAAAATATGCAATTAAAATATTGAAGAAGCTTTTGAATAATAATGTGCTCTTTATTTTATTTCTCCTTTTAGCTTACTAATACTGGATATTAGTGATAGAGACATGAATAATCTTAGCTGTTTTCCCACAAAAAAATCTTTATGTAAAATTTTTCTTCCTTTAAAGAGGAGGGAGAGGGAGAAGAAAAAGGTAAGTCCAAAATCATATTCTTTTGGCTATCAAAGAATAAATTGAGTGTCAACCATGGATTCTGGCACTTGACTGCGTTAGTATGGTTATTTTTATTTCTGAAAGAAAGGTTTATTACAAAGTAATTTATATTCCCTAGCCCAGAAATGTAATTGGTCTGAACAGTGAAGTCCCGTAGAGCTTTTGATGCTGGGACATGTAGCAAAGACCATTTCGGACAATTTTAAAGAAACAAAAAAGAAACATTGGTTAAAGGAATGAATTCTGAGTCATCAGCTGTCAGTATTGAAATACATTTTTCTCACATTGTGCTATAATTGCTGGCTCTATTAATGTGAAGTGTATTTTTGCTTTGGTTATTGCTGATGTTCCAAAGTCAAATCCTTGTAATTTTTTCTCTTTGCTTTATCAAGCCAATTGACATTTTCTGGTTAGGTTGTTTGGTTTTTTTTCCTTTTCTTTTTCTTTTGAGCCAAGATGTTCCTCTGTGCTTTTCAGAATGGGATATTAACTTTGAGATTTTTAACTTTGAGATTAATCTTTCGTCTTAATTTTAACCCCAGCTGTATAATTTTCATTCTCATTCCCATTAGGGACTTCTCAAACCTATTTGTTGTAGCCCATTTAAAGGTATAAACAAAATATTAGCCTCTCTTTTTTTCACCATCCTGTTTCACGTGTAGCCTCAAAAATATTATTGTGGCAGTTCTTTATTAGTATTTTCCATTGGCGAATTGACCTTTGTATGGAAAGCCAACAAGAAGTATGATTACCATAATTTGAAAGTCAATCTTACAAATAGACCATGAAAGATTGATAGAACTTTCTGGCTTTCCATCAGTGTTGCACACCTTTATTGTTTCCTGTAAGTGAAAGGCAGGTCTTGCCAAACTAACCTGATCGCCTTCTATGACAAAGCGACTCGACTACTGGATGAGGGAAAGGCTGTGGATGTGGTCTTCCTGGACTTCAGTAAAGCCTTTGACACAGCATTCTGCTTGAGAAACTGTCAGCCTCTGGCCTGGACAGGCGCACACTCTCCTGGGTGGAAAACTGGTTGGATGACCGGGCCCAGAGAGTGGTGGTAAATGGTGTGAAATCCAGCTGGAGGCCAGTGACAAGTGGGGTTCCCCAGGGCTCAGTGCTGGGCCCAGAGAGTGGTGGTAAATGGTGTGAAATCCAGCTGGAGGCCAGTGACAAGTGGGGTTCCCCAGGGCTCAGTGCTGGGTCCAGCCCTGTTCAGTGTCTTCATCAATGATCTGGATGAAGGCATCGAGTGCACCCTGAGCAAGTTTGCGGACAACACTAAGCTGGGTGGAAGTGTCGATCTGCTGGAGGGTCGGGAGGCTCTGCAAAGGGATCTGAACAGGCTGGACCGCTGGGCTGAGACCAAAGGCATGAGGTTTAACAAGGCCAAATGCCGGGTCCTGCACTTGGGGCACAACAACCCTATGCAGTGCTACAGACTAGGAGAAGTCTGTCTAGAAAGCTGCCTGGAGGAGAAGGACCTGGGGGTGTTTGTTGAGAGCTGACTGAACATGAGCCAGCAGTGTGCCCAGGTGGCCAAGAAGGCCAATGGCATCTTGGCTTGTATCAGCAGGTCCAGGGAGGTTATTCTCCCTCTGTTCTCGGCACGGGTGAGACCGCTCCTCGAATCCTGTGTTCATTTCTGGGCCCCTCACCACAAGATTGATGTTGAGGCTCTGGAGCGTGTCCAGAGAAGAGCGACAAAGCTGGTGAAGGTGCTGGAGAACAGGCCTTATGAGGAACGGCTGAGAGAGCTGGGGTTGTTTAGCCTGGAGAAGAGGAGGCTGAGGGGTGACCTCATTGCTCTCTACAACTGCAGAGAGGAGGGTGTTGGCCTCTTCTCCCAAGTGACAGGGGACAGGACAAGAGGGAATGGCCTCAAGCTCTGCCAGGGGAGATTTAGGCTGGACATTAGGAAAAAATTTTTCACAGAAAGGGTCATTGGACATTGGAACAGGCTGTCCAGGGAGGTGGTTGATTCACCATCCCTGGAGGTGTTTAAGGCACGGGTGGATGAGGTGCTGAGGGGCATGGTTTAGTGATTGATGGGAGTGGTTGGACTCGATGATCCTGTGATCCAACCTAGTGATTCTATGATTCTGTAGGGGGTCTGTAGGGGCTCTGTGGGCCCTAAAGGGGGCTGTGGGGGCACTATAGGAGTCTTTTAGGGACTACAGGTACCCTATAGGGGTCTGTGGGCGCTCTATATGGGTCCTATAGAGACTATAGCTACCCTATAGAGGGTCTGTAGGGGCTCTATGTGTCCTCAAGTGCTTTAGGGGTCTGTAGGGACCCTATAGGAGGTCAGGAGGGGGGCTGTCCTATAGGGGCCCTGTATGTCTTATGGGGGGGTCTGTAGAGGGTCCTATAGGGGATTTGTAGAGGCTGTATGTGTCATAAAGGGGGTTTAGGAGAGTTCTATGGGTGATATAGGAACCCTATAGGAGGTTGAGGGGGGGTGTCCTATGGAACTTCTGTGTCCTGTGGGGGGGTATCTGTAAGGGTTTTATAGAGGGCCTGTAGGGCTCCTATAGGGACTACATGCACCCTATGGGGGGTCTGTATGGATCCTGTAGGGGCTATATCAGTCCTACAGGGGGTCTGTAGGGGCTCAGTGGCTTGTATAGGGGTTCTAGGGCCCCTATGGGGCATCTGTATGGGTCCTATAGGGACTATGTGGTCTCTGTGGATTGCATAGGGGCCCTAGGAGCCCTATGGGGTGCCTGTATGGGTCTTATAGGGGGCCTGTAGGGGCTCTGGTGGTTGTATAGGGGTTCTAGGGACCCTATGGGGGGGATCTGTATGGGCCCTATAGGGAGTCTGGGAGTCCCTATAGGGGTCTGCGGGCCCATGGAATTTGGGGACTCTTTGGGCTCCGCCAGCTTCTGGCAGGCACCAAAATGAGGCTAAAAATGCTGGGTTTGGGGCTTTTCCGGGTGGGGTAGGAAGGGAAAATGGCAGGAATTTCCCCAAGTCATCTTCTTTTTTCCCCCTATTTCTCCTCAGATTTCCTCTTCAAATTCACAGAATCACAGAATCACAGAATAACCAGGTTGGAAGAGACCCACCGGATCACCGAGTCCAACCGTTCCTACCAAACACTAAACCATATCCCTCAGCACCTCGTCCACCCGTGCCTTAAACACCTCCAGGGAAATTCATTATGATCGGGAGCGTGGGCAACAGGAAATCCAGCCTGCTGTACTGGTTCATCCACAACAAGTGTAAACAGGGTATTTTGGGGCATTTTGATGGTTTTGGGGGCATTTGGGAGCACTTTGGGGGGCACTTTTGGGGTTATTTGTGGCATTTTGGGGTATTTTTGGTGTTTGAGGGAGTTTTATGGTGTTTTGAGAGTGTTTTCGGGTGTTTGATGGCAATTTGGGGTGGTTTTGGGGTATTTTTGGGCCATTTTGGGGTGTTTGAGGCCATTTTGGGGGCATTTTGCAATCCTTTCTTCCTCCATCTCATCTTTTCTGCAGTCAAACAGGATTGTGGCCCCAAGATCAGGATGGAATTTTGCTCTAAGTTGATCAGCGTTGGTGAAAAAATGGTGGAGCTCCAGATCTGGGACATGCTTGGTGAAGAGCAATACAGGTAGGGGAAAACCAAATCCTTCCTGGCAGCGCCCGATGGCTTTTGGGCTTCTCTTATTGTTCAAAATGGAACCTATGGAAACCTGGAATGGTTCATTCCAGGCTGGACATTAGGAAAAAATTTTTCACAGAAAGGGTCATTGGGCACTGGAACAGGCTTCCCAGGGAGGTGGTTGAGTCACCTTCCCTGGAGGTGTTTAAGGCACGGGTGGACGAGGTGCTGAGGGATATGGTTTAGTGTTTGGTAGGAACGGTTGGACTCGATGATCCGGTGGGTCTCTTCCAACCTGGTTATTCTGTGATTCTGTGATTCTGTGAAAAGAGCCTGGAGATGATCGAGTCCAACCATCCCTGTCCACCTCTAAACCATCTCTGAGCATCTCATCTCCCCGGCTATTGAACCCCTCCATGAATGGAGACTCCACCACCTCCCTGGGCAGCCTCTTCCAGGGTTTCACTGCCCTTTCCATGAATGAATCATTCTTGATGTCCCATCTGAGCCCCTCCTGGTGCAGCTCCCTCAGCTGCTCCTCCTAGAATTGGGTCTCCAGACCCTTCCCACCTTCTCCAATCACGCTCGGCACCTCCATAGAATCATTTGGTTGGAAGAAACCTTTGAGATCATCGAGTACAACTACCCCTGTCCACCACTAAACCATCTTTGAGCACCTCATCTCCCTGGCTTTTGAACCTCTCTGCCAGGGCTTCACCAGCCTTCCCATGAAGGAATCATTCCCAGCATCCCAAACCAGAGCCTCTGAGTCCCCAAACTGGATCCTCCAAGCACCAAACAGGAGCCTCCAGGTGGTCTTCTCCTACCCATTCCTTCCTCCTCCGTCATCGTCATCACCCTCTGCGGGAACAAGAAGGATTTAAATGCAGAAATATTATCTGCTCTGATTCCAGATGGTAAACTTCAAATCCCTGATTCTGATTTAAAATTGGATAAATATTCAAGGGAAGATAGAAAATTGATTATCAATATGGCAGGAAGAGAAGTAGATAATGGGTAATTTTATGTTCCAGATGGACAAATAATAATGCCATCAGGAGTGCTATGGAAATTGGTCTTAGAGGAGTTACAAATAAGACAACAAAAACCCAAAGAAAACCAAAACAAACCAAACCCTTTGGGGTGTGAATAATAGCAATGCAAATAGATCTCTCTGAACTCCCAATAAAAGGGGGGCGGGGCACACTGGTATTCATTAGCATTAACAGATACTTTCTCAGGTTGGCCAGAAGCTTTTCCTTGCAGGACAAATAAAGCAGAAGTCACAAGAGTATTGTTGACTAAAATTATACCTCGTTTTGGAGTGCCTGCAGTAATATTGTCAGGTAGAGGTACACATTTGTGCTAAAGCAGTAAAAAGATTAGTGAAATTTTAAGAATTGATTGGCAGTTACATTCTCCATACTGACCACAGGCTAGAGGCCAGATGGAGAAAATGAATCATCAGATTGTTGCTGATAAAACAGCAATCAGCTAAAATTTGTCAGGAAGCCAATCTATATTGGCATCAAGCACTTCCTTTGGCCTTGCTTAGGTTTTGAAATAAGGAAAGAAAAGTATTAGCCCTGTATACCAATTGCAGTGTACAGGAGAAGATCTCACAGAATTAGGTGAGAATTTGTCTAATCAGCTAACAAAAGCAGCTGAACTGGCTTGAGAAGCAAACAAAAACCCAACAAAAAGCAAAACAACAAAAACCCAACCAACCAACAAACAAAATAAAAACCAAGCTGCATGGCCTAGAGGTTTAAGATCAACCTGTATATCCTTTTACACCTGGGCATGGGTTTTCTGTTAAAGATTTTACAGGAAAACCACTGAGAGAACAGTGGAATGGACAGTACCAAGTATTGTTAGCAGCCTTCGCAGCAATCAAGATGAAAGAACTTGGACCAAGTGAAGAAATCACCTACTAGCCAGTGGACAACAGAACGCTTAACACCTTTAAAAATTAAGGCTAACTAAAGTGAACTGTAAAGATGGAAAATTGTCAAAATTATTGTTAATGTGTCCATTAGGAAAAGCCTTATTTTCCCATAGGTTGGATGCCTCTATAAACATTTGGGGAAAACTTGCTTGTATAATATACAATAGTATGGCCTTTTGTTTAAACGCTGTTTTTTCATTACAGCATATATTTATTCCATGTATTTTGGGAATCCCCACAAGCATTCAAACCTTTGGAAACTATACATGGTTGTCAAAACTGTCATATAAATCTGAAACTACACTGGCTTCCTTTTAACACCAGGAGTAGCTGTGCCCATGAATTATAATATTTTGAAGAGATTTATTTGTAAGTGTGCAAGGAACCTCAGTTATACCCCGAGCCTTGGAGGCCTCAAATCTTGAAACTAGACAACTTCAGCATTAGTTTTAGAAAATAAAACTGCAATTGATTATCTGTTATTAAGATACCATAAATGATTCTCTGATTTTGAGGGCATGAGTTGTTCCAATTTGACCAATTCCTCAGACTGCAGGAACTTCTATAAAAATGAGTATGGCCTTCTTAACTCCGTACAAGAGTGGGAGGGTATAGATATTTCTTAGTTAAATTCCTAGCTCCTAAACTTGCCCTGGTTGAAACAATCTTTTCTCAGTGTTATAGCATTGGGACTATCAGTTTTGTTAACCCGTATAGTGTTCCAATGTGCATTTTGGTGTTGTCAGTGAACAGTAGAAGGTTATTAGACATGGAAAAGAAATCAGATCAGACACGCAGTAGAGACAGGAAAATATTTTAAGAGAGCTTTAAACAATAAGACCTCTTGTGACTCTTGCAAAAGAATTTGCAAAGGCCTTGATAAAGGGGGGATTGAAATGGTGATTTGTAAATGGTGGGATGGGACATCAACTGTAGTGTGTTAGAAACAAGATTAACAACTAAGATAACTACAAGGACCCTTATCTTCTTGTCCCTGGAGTCGTTGATTGACCACTCAGATATGGCCACACCTTAACGACTCTGAGCTGATTTGATTTCATTCCCCCTGGATATGCAACGAGGGAACGGGGTATAATTGTCATTTCGGGGAAAGGTATGAATTTGAAAACAATTCTGTGTATAAATTTTCTGTGAAATCACTGCTCGGCAGAATCACTCTGAGGACAAATCCTGAGTCTTCTCCAGCACTGAATAAAGTGTACCTGCCTTAATGGTTAAGTTAAACTGTTAAGCGTAAGTTTCTTTGTTTCAATACTAGGGCGCACAACAAAGACACGGGGTGGGGGGGGGGGTGCAACCACCAAAAGTTACAAAAATGAATCCCTGAAAACAACCCAGGTCCCTCAGATCTGATTCAACACGCACACCATAAAGTAATGGGAGAAATACAGAGAGAGAGGGGGCGGGGTGGGGGGTTGGCAGGAGGAAAGGAAAGAAATCACCACATCGACGGCAGCAGATGATCTCAGGAACACGTGGTCACAGCAACAGCTTTTTCCAGGCTGCGTGGTCCAGGCTGGTCCGATTGAAGTGCGTGAGTGAGAGCGGGCATGAAGGTGAGAGCAAGACTGTCCCCCTGGTTCCTTTTATAAGGCCAGCCTGCCCCCCCCCCCCATCAGCCTGTGTCTTTTTGGCGGCCCCGGAAGCGAGCAGGTGAGGGGGGCAGCGATAACGGCTCCATCCCCTCCCCCCACCTGTTATAATTGAGTTAACAACACAAAGTCCAAACGTGGATCAATTTACTATTTATTTAGATAGGAAAGCAAAAGCAGCACTGGGTGGCCGGGGAGTCGCAGCTCCACCAAGGCTCGCAAAGTTAGGTAAGCTGAGCAACCCCTTTTATCCCCCCCCCAAGTTTGTTTCGCATCTTTGAAGATGCCCCCCACCTTCCTCTAGGGTACATGCAATCTCCATATGGCCAGATAATAAATCAGCTAAGTTTACAGATTTGTCTCAGTTCAGCAGTCTTCAAGGTTGTAGTCTTGTTTCTCATCAAACAGTTCCTAACTCTTCTTCCTCCTTATCTCTGGGCCATTTGTTCCTTAATTGCATAAGGCCACATTCTTGGAGCTGGCTAATCAACGTCTGCTGGGGCCGGAGGTGATCTGTTGCTCTTAACTCTTGCTTCAGGAGGTTTCAGAAGGCTTGGTTGTAAATTCAGTAGATACTTAACTTTTAGCATTTAGTTAAGATAGCATTGTGGCTTTGTCTTTCTTACCAAACAAGGTGTTCTTGTGCTTTGAAACAGAAAGATCGCTCCTCCTTTAGTTGGCTTGATCAGCAAATTACTTTCTGTTACTCATTACACACCGAAGCCAGCTCTGGGGCCCGACTTCACCCAAGCGAGGGAGAGCTGTGCCTTCTCCTGCATTGCCCCCGCTGAACCTCGGTGTTAGCAGAATGACAAACACATAACCACACTAGGAGGTTATATGTGGTGCTTTATTTCGAGGCCCCGGGAACCAGGGGTACGCACCCAGATCTGATTCCAAAGACCGTCACATCGCATCCGCTTTTTATTCTCTAAAAGTTTCGCAATCTAATGTATATTCAACAGGTTACAACATTCTCTACTATATATGCATAGGTAAGTTGCTTCATCGCCTTATTGCGACATCAGTTTCTACTGCGCCTGCGTAGCCCCCTCTGGTGGTCGTCCTGATGAAGTAAGTAGTCTTCCTCCGATGAAGTAAGTAGTCATCCTCGGAGTTGTCCACAGAGTTGTCCACAGAGTTGTCCACAGAGTTGTCCACGGAGTTGTCCACAGAGAAACACCAAGATGTTTCTCCTCCGTATTGGAATGTTTGTAAAATGCTTGTTGACCAAACAGTATCCCATTTTTGTCTTGTATCATTTCCTCTTTGACATACCCACTCTATTTTATTTTTCTTTTTCACTATTTCCTTCACCTCATCATATGTACACCAACCCACAGTTTTAAATCGCCCAATAGCTGTAAAATCATAATTAGGTAATTTTTCACAAACGCTTCGACTTCCTGGAGATTTCCACTGCTTCCTTTCACTTATTTTCTGGGTTTTTTTGTATGGGTGTTATTATCTGCTTACATTCGGTTTTATTCTCTTTTACCTCTGGAAGTGGGAAAGTCAGTATTTCCCAACTTATCGGTTCTCTCAGCTGTTTTTTGTAAAGGCAAGCATGCTGTAATTCTGCTTGTGTTTTGCATTTTAGCAAAATCCTTGATTAACCCAATCATCAAATTTTCCTCAGGATCTCTCTTGGGAATATAAATCTCCTGGGGCGCCTGGGTTGGTTCTATGGCTCGTTTCACTCTGGCTTCAGTGATGTTAATTTCGCTATACCCAAAGGTAGTGGCATTTCGATACTGGCATCTGTAAGTTCCCAAATCGGATTCTTTTATTTATGGTCCCCTATCGGACGATAAACCTAAGGGAACCCCAAACCTAGGGATAATTTCCCTCAGCAACCATTTCACTGTTTCTTTGGCTTGATTGGTGCGACAGGGAAAGGCTTCTGGCCATCCAGAAAAAGTGTCGACCCCGACTAACAAATATCTATATCCTTGAGCTTTAGGTAATTCTGCAAGGTCAATTTGCCAATAATCTCCTGGTTCCATGCCTACTCTGATGTGTCCCATTTCTACTCTCCTCCTAACCACAGAATTATTCTTCAAACAAAGTTCACATTTTGAATTTACTGACTTTGCCATTGTTAGCATCTGTGCCAAAATTATGCTTCGTTTCAGGTAAGTCACTAATGCTTCTGCTCCCCAGTGGCACTTTTGATGTTCTGCCTGTAAGATTGCTCGCATAATGACAGGGGGCACAATTATTTGTCCAGTTGCTGTTACGTACCATCCTTCAGAATTTAGATTAGCCTTCATTAGATTGGCCAATTTCTTGTCCTCTTCCGAGTATTTCAGTTTCTGTGTCAAGTAATTTTGTAAGGGGCTTACCTTGGTCAGTATCAAGGCCATCACAGTCTGTACGTGTCGTGCTATCTGCTGAGCTGTTCGATCCGCCAATGCGTTTCCTTCGGCCACCTTAGAGTCCCTTCCTTGGTGTGCTTTGCAATGCATGATCGCTACTTGCTCAGGTAATTGCACAGCAGATATTAAGCTTAAAATTTCCTTTTGATATTTTATATTGGTTCCCTGTGAGCATAATAATCCTCGTTCCCTCCATAAAGCTCCGTGTACATGGACTACTCCAAAGGCATATTTTGAATCTGTCCATATGTTTACTCGTTTACTTTTACTTAATTCCAATGCCTTTGTGAGGGCTATTATTTATGCCTGTTGAGCTGAGGTCGCCACCGGCAGGGCCTGTGCTTCTATTACCATGCTCCGTGTGGACACGGCATATCCCGCATACCGTGTCCCATTCTCCACGAAGCTACTCCCGTCTGTGAAGAGCTCTTGATCAGGTTGCTTGAATGGAGTATCTTTCAAGTCTGCTCTCGTTGCATATGTGTGTTCTATAACTTCTATGCAATCATGTTCCAGAGGACCATCTTCTGTTGCTGCACCTAAAAAGGCTGCTGGGTTTAACAGGTTAGTTGTTTTCAAGTTTACATCATCCTGTTCAGTGAGTATGGCTTGGAACTTCATCATTCGGCTAGGGGAAAGCCAATGCCCCCCTTTTTGTTCTAAGACTGTTAACACCATGTGAGGTACATATACTTCAATGTTTTTCCCTAGAGTCAATTTTCTGGCTTCTTGTATCAGAATTACAGTTGCTGCTACAGCTCTCAGACGGGATGGCCAGCCAGCACTAACGGGATCCAGCTGTTTAGAAAAGTATCCCACTGGTTGTTTCCAGCTTCTTAATTTCTGTGTTAAGACACCCAGTGCTAATCGTTGTCTTTCTTGAACGAACAACTGGAAGGTCTTTGTTAAATCTGGTAAGCCCAATGCTGGTGCCTTGGTCAAGGCCTCTTTTAGTTTCTTAAAGGCCTCCTTTTGAGGTCCCTCCCAAATGAGAGTAGACAATTTCTGTGCCTCATACAGAGCTTTTGCTATAAGTCCATAGTCCATTATCCACAGCCTACACCACCCTGCCATTCCCAGGAATGTCCTTAGTTCATGCAAGTTCCGGGGTTCTGGAATCGCACAAATCATTCTAACACGATCCATTCCTAACCTTCGTTGTCCTTGTTTTATCTCACATCCGAGATACAATACTGTTGTGCATGCAATTTAAGCTTTTTCTCTTGAAACCTTGTATCCATTTAGGCCTAGTTGGTTTAAAATCTCAATAGTCACCTGTATGCATAATGATTCTTGTTCTGTTGCAATAAATATGTCATCTACATATTGTAACAAAAGATACTGTGTTCTCGGTACCTGAATTTTTCCCTGCATAGTCCAAATCTCCAGTTCTTTCGCCAGTTGGTTTCCAAAAAGTGTTGGGCTATTCTTGAATCCTTGCGGGAGCCTCGTCCACGTGAGTTGCGTTTTTCGTCCATTATATGGGTTTTCCCACTCAAAAGCAAAAAGTTTCCTGCTATCTTTGTCAAGGGGAATGCAGAAGAAGGCATCTTTTAAATCAATTACTGTAAACCATTTATATTTTTCCTTCACAGATGTCAACAATGTATATGGATTAGCTACCACTGGATGTATATCTTTTGTAATGTTGTTGATGGCCCTCAGATCTTGTACTAACCTATACTCCCCATTCGGTTTCTTTACTGGAAAGATCGGAGTATTATATTCTGACTCACATTCCTCCAATATTCCAAATTTTAAAAATTTTTCAATGATTCCTACTATTCCATATCGGGCTTCCATTTTTATGGGATACTGTTTTATTCGTACTGGCCTTGCTCCCTCTTTTAACTCCACTATTACTGGTTGAGCAGTCTTTGATTTTCCCGGAATACTTGTTTCCCAAACTGTAGGGATTACTGCCTCTTCTACCTTCTTAGGTATTTGAGGTTTGGGATTTTCCTTTACTACTAAGATCTTTCCTACATTCGATTCTGGGACTTGCATAATCAATTCTCCATTTTCAAAACTAATTTTTGCATCTAGTTTAGATAACAAGTCCCATCCCAGAAGAGGAACCGGGCAGTCGGGTACATATAAGAATTCATGTGTTAATTCCTTTCCCCCGAATCGTAATTCTAAGGGTCGCATGAATGGTCGTATTTCCTCTTTCCCTGTGGCTCCCACTATTGTAGTTGTTTTATCTCCTATTTTTCCGTACAAATAATTTAAAACTGAATATGTTGCCCCAGTATCTACCAAAAATTGCACCTCCTCGCCCTCTAGCCTTATTTTTACTAGAGGTTCACTGCTATCTGATTCTAGTCAGCTTTGGTTTCTATAATCTCCCAAAACCATCATTTTTGCTGTCTCTGCATTTCCAAATGAACTCCCTGTCTGTCTTATTCTTTGTGGACATTCATTTTTTCCAGTGTCCCTCCTGCTTACAGTACGCACACTGATTGCTCCCTAATCTGGCCGAATAATTAAGTCCAAATCCTCTTCCCTGTCCGCGCATCGTTCCTCTTCCCCTACCTCGGTTCCCGAATTCATTCTGACCTCTACCTTGCATCACCGCCAGCAGGTGTCGCTGCTGCCTTTGCGCACTATCTCTTTCACGATTGTTATAAACTTTCCAAGCTGTTTCCAACAATCTGTCCAAGTCTCGCAACTCCGCACCCTCTAATTTTTGCAACTTCTTTCTAATGTCATCTTGTGACTGTCCTAAGAAAATCAGAGCTAACTGAGTTCTAGCTTGTTCTGTCTCCACGTCCAAATCCGTGAATTTCCTAGCCACTTCTTTCAACCGCTCTAAAAATGCAGAGGGAGACTCCGTCTTCTCCTGTCTAACGCTATACAGCTTTGACCAATTAATTGTTTTGGGCATAGCGTTCTGTACCCTAACAACTACCCATTCCTGATATCTCCTCAAGTTCCTCATTCCTCCCATAGTATTATAATCCCACATGGGATCTTCAAGAGGAAAATTCTGATCAACCGTCCCAGTGACAACACCCTGTCTAATATCTTCCCTGACCCGCTCACGGTCAGTTCTCAACACCACCTCCTTTTCTGTAGAATCCATCAAAGTGTCCAATAACACCTGAATATCATCTCAATCAGGATACTGAGTCTTTAAAATCATCTTTACTACCCTTGCTACCTTGTCTGGGTTTTCTCGATAAACTCCAGCAGACTGTTTCCAAATCATCAAATCTCCTGGCGAAAAAGGCACTTTAACATACACCGGACCCTCCGCTCCGACCCCCTGACAGAGCGGCGCTAGCTAGTAATGCCCTATACGGCTGATGTCCAGCCTCCCTCTCCTGGACTTCTCATTGCTGCATTCGATGAGAGATCGGAGTACCCGAATAGTCCTGCTCCTCTTCATATTCACATTTTCTGTCTGTCCCATCTCTGCTCTTCCCATCATTACCTGATCCCACTTCCCTGGGGTCAGACAACGCTGGTGGGGCTGAGGGGGTTATCAATAAGTCAAAATCATCATCTTGCTGATGTCGTGAGACATTTTCTACCGCTAAACATTTTATACACTTTTTCTCAACCATACAACCATCACATTGCCCATTTGATTTTACACCGACCATTTTTAACGACCGTTAGTCCGCATGCTCTTTTCCATTCATCATTCCTTCTTAAAATAAAGAACAGTTCTACATACGGCACCTCATCCCATTTACCCTCTTGTCTACAAAACAACATTAGTTGCAATATCGTATTGTAATCTAAAGTCCCATTTTCTGGCCAACGGACCTGGTCTTCCAATTCATATTGTGTCCACCAAACATTACAGTATTCAATCAACTTTCCTTTTTGCATATCCTGCCCAAAACTTCCCTCCTTCCAGTGACTCAAAAGACATCCTAGTGGAGATGACTTAGGTATTGACGGCATTTTATGTTAGGAGGTTGCCACAAATAGTTCAGGGTAAAATGCAGATTACTAAAAGCAAAACAAACAACACCGATTACCAAAATTAAATCACACAGACTAGTGAAAGTACCAAAATTCCAGAATTACCAGACCAGACCACTGTTGCCGAACTTGCAGAGCTTTTGCCACTGTCTTACGGACGGCGCCTAGGCATTCCCGTCGGAGCTCCTCTGCCCAATCAAGTGCAGCTTTCGCCGCGTCTGACAGGCAGGCTTTACCAGACCCCTGAGCCCAACCAAGCGCAGCTTTCGCCGCGTCTGACAGGCAGGCTTTACCAGACCCCAAATGGTACCATTCCCAATAAAGCACCGTGTCTTACCAATATCCCTGGTCCGTCGGGAGCAGTGGAGGTCAGTCGCGGTCGATGGCTCCCTGAGAATCACTCGGTGCCGGCTGGAGCAGGATCGATGCGCGAGCCACCTGAGCCATGCCCGCGAGGTCCCATCTGGGTCACCAAAACTGTTAGCAGAATGACAAACACATAACCACACTAGGAGGTTATATGTGGTGCTTTATTTCGAGGCCCCGGGAACCAGGGGTACGCACCCAGATCTGGTTCCAAAGACCGTCACATCGCATCCGCTTTTTATTCTCTAAAAGTTTCGCAATCTAATGTATATTCAACAGGTTACAACATTCTCTACTATATATGCATAGGTAAGTTGCTTCATCGCCTTATTGCGACATCAGTTTCTACTGCGCCTGCGTAGCCCCCTCTGGTGGTCGTCCTGATGAAGTAAGTAGTCTTCCTCAGAGTTGTCCTTTTCACCTTTTGTCTTTTGGCAAACTCGTCGATTTTTCTTGGCTGGATCTGCTCTTATCTCCACTTGACCGCTCAGGTATGTCCTTCTGGCCCCACAAAACTTATTCTTCTGTCTTCTACAAGACTTATGATGGTCTCTTGGCTATTGCAGGTGTATGTTCTACTTGGGTAGGGTAGTTAGTACATACTTTTCCTAAACACACCTTGATCCTATTTACCATATAAGGTCTTTTGAACAAGTACCTTAGGGTTTGTTGCTAAGATACAGAACAAAACATTAGGAATCAACAGAATCATACTGTTCCTACATTCAATCTTAGTTACTGATTAATCAGTGATCAGTGTTTCTGTTATAATTGCTGTTTTAAATATAACATTTCTTAACATCGGCACTACAGACAAGCTGGTGCCACAAGTGGGTAGTCCTCAGACAAAATGTTTAAGGCAAACAGATAAACATAGTCTGACTTGACACCTGTTGCACAGCTACTCATTTCAAATTTGTATGGTTTGGAAACTAGCTTTCTATTTTTTCTGTGTTGTATAAAAGAGAGGAAAACCCCATGTTGCTGTGAGCATTGCAACTAGGAAACCTGATTTCCTATTGTTTTGTGTCTTGAGATTGATTGACTTTGGTGTTTGTGGGAATTAGTTGGTAAGTTTTGCTGCGGCTGGTGTGCATGTTTAATTATCTTGTCATATAAATGTCACGTATCGAGAAATAATATGTAGGTGATATCCAGACATGATGCTTAGCTGTCTAACAAGATACAGTTGGCAACAATAACCTGACGGGAGTCTCCGGACATGGTTGAATATATTCTTTGTTTAAAACTAGTATATATACTCGCTGTTTTTTGTAGGACCTTATGCCTTTTTTAGAAGGGCATCCAATTCAGCACTGAATTGTAAAATAAAAATATTATTATCTTTGCTTCGAAGACTTTGTCCTTTTTAATATTTTACCAGTGAATGAGTGTTTCTCACAATTTGGGGGCTCATCCGGGATAAGTGATCCTGTCTCTGCGGGATGGGACAGCGGGAGCGGAGAGGCTGCCCTGCTGCTTTTAGCAGTCTCCAGTCTACTGTCCTGTCCTGAGAGGAGCAGCGAATCTTGTCCGGGCGGAGGACTCTCGAAGCAAAGAAGGGGAGAAGGTAATTTAATGAATTAACGAATCTGAATTGCGCGCGGCAGCCGAGTAATCCTGTACACAGGGCCCAGGTAAGAAAAGTGACTGTTAAGTACTATCTGGGCGGCTGGCAGAGCGGGACTGAAAGTGTGTGTGAGTGAGACGCAGGGTTCCTGCGAAGCGATTGTGGAGTCCTAACCGCGGTTCCATATCTCCACGAGGAGACTGGCCGGTGAAGGGACAAAGTGAAAGGGTTCCAGGTGAACGGTGTCCTGCGGGGGGGAAAATGGTGTGATGGGTAACAGACTCACTAAGAGAGGTTCAAAAAGGAGAGAGGAATCTGAGGATCCCTCTTTGAGCATTCCACCCGACAGTCCTTTAGGGGTGACGCTCAGGGAATGGAGGCAAGGTAGCACCCAGGGAAAAGACAAGGGCCATGGCAGATTATAAAGGTAGTCTTGAACTGAATTAAATTTGGGGCTAGCCAGGAGACGTCCTGTGCAGTGCTGGTATACCGGGTACCGGAACCCAGAGTATGCCTTTGGAAATTTTGAATTTGCAGTGCCGTAGGGACTCTTCAAGAATCATTCAAAGAGCCTTACTGATTGAAAACATACCATTTCTTGGGTTTTGGTAGCAGGGGTTAAAGTTCCCACTGTCTTGGTTTTGGTAGGGGGTGGTTCTGAGTCCCTACTAATAATTGTTACAAGAATTGTGTGCCATTTTGGTTTTGAACTCGGAAGGTATAATAAGAAATCGAATATTGATGACTGATTTTAACTTTGGTATACTTTGTAACTCTGTATGTGTGTGCCTGAGACATAGCACTGCTATGAAGCAATTGTGGTTTTGAACTAAAGTTGATGGGAGGAGATGAATGAAGTGAGTGTAAGTTTTGTCTTAGAATTTTTATGACACTGTTGTTAACCTAACACCTGTTGCACAGACAGCATGTCAAGAACAGAAACTGGTAAATTATGTCATGAGGGAAATGATCCTTAAAAATTTTAATAGAGTGCCAGCTATTGATTTATCCAAAATTTGTTGTGTGATTATTTCTGCAGGCAGTTTTATTATTGTGTGTGTGTATAACTTGGGAACAATACGCACAGGTTGTGTGTGTATTATGTGTAATAGAAAGTGTGATCAGTGGTGGAAAAGATACATGAAGAGAAGGAGAGAGAAAAGGTTTAAGTAGCAGTAGTCATTGGTTGTGTGTAAAAGGTTTAAGCATCAAAGGCACATGCCTCTGGTGAACTTTTAAAACTCTGATCACCTTCTTAGAACACTGAGATTTAAGGAAGATTGTTCATTGTTCAACAGTTTACATGTGTTTGAGGGGGTGGACTTTTTGGTCGACCCTAACCTAGAGAAAATATTTGAATTTTTTTGGGGAAAGTTGTTTTAAAGTATATGTGTGATCTTACAAGAAAAGGGTTTGGATTTTTTTTTTCTTTCTTCCCCCTTTTATGGCAAAGTGATTTAGTAACACTCTGCACTCCAGTGTCCCTTATCAGATCAGCAACTGCTGAGTTCAGGCACAGACAATAGCGAATGGGATTTTAACAGATACTAATGAAAGGAGTGGGCCAGAGACAATATACTTTGAGATTAAAAGAAAATGTTGTAGGTTTGAATGGGTAAAGGAACTCATTAGGCCTGACCCACTTTACTGGCTGAAGTTTGGGTCGACAGATGATTGTATTTGTCAGGCTTTGAATCTATACTTAAATAAGAAAGAACCTGTAAGTCAAGAGGAGAGTGCTTATGGTGCATATTGGAAGGGGTCCCATGCTATACATGTTACAAGGGACCTCGGAGAGGACACAGAGAATAAATGGGAACCCCTAGACCATTTACCACCCCCATACAATCCTTCGGAAGGATCCAATAATCAAAATGGAATGGGGGAAACTAAAGAAGAAAGAAGTGAAGAAAATAATGCAGGAGGGGAGGATGATCCTGCAGAACCGTCTGCCCCCTCAACAGGGGAAGTACAGAGGTCTCAGGCCACTGAATTGGATCAGATTAAAAGGGATGTTCAGAATTTCCCTTTGCCTTCCTTGAAGGAGACATCTAGAGGAGAAATGTTTCCCTTAAGAGAAGTACCCATGCCAGAAGCCCCAGGAGGAGTGGGATTTGTGAATGTGCCCCTGACCAGTACTGAGGTCCGGGAATTTAAAAAGGAAATGAAGAGGTTATTAGAAAACCCGTTGGGACTGTCAGAACAGCTTGATCAGTTTTTAGGCCCTAATCTCTATACTTGGGATGAAATGCAGTTTATCCTTGGGGCCCTATTTACATCAGAAGAGAGACAAATGATACAGACAGCTGGAATCAGGATCTGGGAGCAGGAGAATCCCCCAAATGCTCAAGGAGGAGTTCCTGTAGAGCAAAAATTTCCTGTAGTTAGACCTGTTTTGAACCGAAATGATATGGAGGGGAGGAATATGTCCAATTATAGAAGGCTGGTTATCTGAGGAATAAGGAAACCCATACCTAATGGACAGAATTTTGAAAAAGCTTTTGAAAGCAAACAGGAAAAAGAGAAGCCACCTGCAGAGTGGTTGGAGAGGCTAAGGAAAGATATGCAGCAATACTCAGGAATAGACTGTGGGAGTGATGCAGGGCAGGAATTGTTAAAAGTGAATTTTGTGATAAAGGCTTGGCCAGATATAAAGAAGTAGTTGGAAAAACTGGAGGGTTGGCATGATCGAGATTTGAATGAATTATTACGGGAGGCTCAGAAAGTGTATGTCAGGAGGGATGATGAAAAGCAGAAGGCAAAAGCTAAGTTGATGGTAGTGACTGTTGAGGAGGTAATAAAGAGACAGCCTGAAGTGGAGAAAAAGAAGGAAAGGTTATCTGATCAAGGTTGAGTGCCCCATTATAAATCAAGGTATGGGGGGGCCAGGACCACACCAGGGCGAAGAGAAGCCTCTCCCGGCTGGACAGTAGGCCCCAGGCAGTGTTATTACTGTGGGAGGGAAGGACATTTCATAGAATCATAGAATCATAGAATAATAGAATAACCAGATTGGAAGAGACCCACCGGATTATCGAGTCCAACCCTTCCTATCAAACACTAAACCATGCCCCTTAGCACCTCGTCCACCCGTGCCTTAAACACCTCCAGGGAAGGTGACTCAACCACCTCCCTGGACAGCCTGTTCCAGTGCCCAATGACCCTTTCTGTGAAGAATTTTTTCCTAATTTCAAGAGGGAGTGCCCAGCGCAACAAAGAGAAAACAGAGCATTCCAAATGATGGCGCGAGATGATAATTTTCAAGACTAGGGGCGTCAGGGGCTCTATTTTCTGGCATCTAACCATCATATTGAGCCCTTGATAAATTTAAAATTAGGACCCCAGAAATAATATGTATTTTTAGTAGACTCAGGAGCGGAAAGGACAAGTGTTATAAAGATCCCACAAGGATGTAAAACAGGAAGACTTACAACTAATATAGTCGGAATAAAAGGGGAAGGATTCCCAGTTCCCATTGTAGAGCAAGTAACGATCTAAGGAAATAACAGAGAAGTTATGGCTGATTTAGTAGTGGTACCAGAGGCAGGAGTGAATTTGCTAGGGAGAGACCTGCAAATTTCATTAGGGATCGGGATAGTACCACAGGATAATAGAATGATAGTTCAATTGTTCAAATTAACAATTCAAGATGAGGAAGAGAGAGACCCGATAGTTTGGGTTGCGGAGGGAAACAGGGGAGGGTTAAATATACCCCCTTTGAAGGTGGAATTAAGGAAGGAAAGTCAGCCTGTGTGTGTAAAGCAATACCCCATATCACTAGAAGGGAGAAAGGGACTCCAGCCTGTAATTGAAGGGCTACTGAAGGATGGCCTTTTGGAACCATATATGTCCTGTTATAATACCCCTATCTTACCAGTCAGAAAGAAAGATGGAAATTGGAGATTAGTACAGGATTTAAGGGAATTAAACAAGATAGTGCAAGCTCGTCACCCGGTTGCGCCCAATCCTTACACAATGTTAAGTAAAATTCCCTATGACCATAAATGGTTCAGTGTAGTAGATCTTAAAGATGCCTTTTGGACTTGCCCTTTGGCATTAGAAAGCCGGGATCTGTTTGCTTTTGAATGGGAGGATCCCACGACAGGGAAAAAGCAACAGTTTCGCTGGACTACTCTGCCCCAAGGATTCACTGAATCCCCCAACCTTTTCGGACAGGTCTTGGAACAAGACCTTGAGGAAATTACCCTTTCTCCCAGAATCAAACTGCTGCAGTATGTAGATGATCTGTTAGTATCAGGGGAAAAGGAAACAGAAGTTCGATCTGCCACCATTCAGCTATTAAACTTTCTAGGGAAAAAGGGTCTTTGAGTAACAAAAACTAAGTTACAGTTTGTGGAAAAGGAAGTAAGATACTTGGGGCATCTGATTAGTGAAGGGAAGAGGAGAATAAATCCGGAACGAATATCTGGCATTATAGCACTTACCCTTCCAAAGAGCAAAAAGGAGATAAGAAAGTTTTTAGGTTTACTGGGGTATTGCAGACTATGGATTGAAAATTTTAGTCAACATGTTAAGTTTTTATATGAGAAATTACAGGAGTAGACTGAAAGGTACGAGTGGACACAGGAGGAGCAACAGCAATTTAAAGAGTTAAAACAAAAATTAATGCAGGCACCAGTACAGTCCCTTCCCCCTTTGGAAAAGCCGTTTCATTTATATGTAAATGTTCACAATGGGATTGCTTATGGTGTGTTAGCCTGGATATGGGGGGGATAATACGACCAGTGGCCTACCTGTCCAAATTACTAGATCCACATTCACAAGGCTGGCCAACTTGTGTACAGGCAATAGCGGCCACAGCCTTGCTGGTAGAAGAAAATAGAAAGCTGACCTTTGGAGAGTCACTAATTGTGTCTACCCCTCACATAGTTGTGGCGTATTAAACACACACGGACTCTGCTTTCATTTCAAGCTGAGACCAAGTTTATTGTTACAACCTCATCTTTATACCTTAGTGAAATGTCAACAACAGTCCTGCAAGTCCTTCATAAAAATTTCCACAGCTGTTCTTCTCCTTCCCAGCTCCTCGTGACCACTGTTATTGTTTCTATGCCTTCTTGGTTTTGCCACTGATGTTGAATTTTCTCAGGCTGGAGGCTAGATGGTTATCAAAGCTCTCTGCAGTTTTATCTCCAGAGGCTCAGCAGCATTCATGGTCATTCCTGCTCAGCATCTCTTCTGACATCTCCCCCTTTTTGGTTTTCATGAACTACTAATATTTGTCTTAACACTCTATCAATCAAGCTCTGCACTAAATTAATTAAGCAAGGCACACAAATCAATATGCTAGAAAAAAATCAATTAAAATCATAAAACCTATCATGGCCATTTTTATAATCCAAGGTCCAATTCCAACAAAAAGTCCTGCACATGTATTCCATTCATTTTATATTTGCAATTTTTCTGTTAAATAATCTAAGGTGTTAATGCTTTAATGTATAAATTCTGAATGATCTGATAAATATGTCAAAACACTAGATAAAGCTGCCAATGAGGCATGTGTTTGATGACGTTGAACCAAAGTGTGGTTTAAAATCATAGAAACATTCGGAGCTAATCATATGAATTTGCCTAATGTACATGGGCCTCCTGAAATACAGGAAGGAATACCTGCCCATGCTCTGTCTCCTCAAATAAAATACAGTTCTCTTGGTGATTGCAGGGAGATGTTGTTGGATTTGGATATATCTGCAGATATGTAATTACATCATATAAAATCATTTCAACACACACTAAGTAAGGAATTAACATTTTATATGAGAGTTACATTTTTTGCTTATATAACTATTTACTAAAATCTACTTTTATCACACCTAATAAAGAACATCATCTATCGGCAAACTTACTAACCAGGTGCTAAATAGATTGGTCGGGGTTGCTACCGACAAACACAATGAATCTTGCTGTGCTGCATTGACTAGGGTTACCCAGATGTTTTCTTGGGATTGTGCGGAGATCCATGGAATGGTGGTTGCTCAACACGAAATTCCCACAATTATTGCAATGCAGGTCGCGCACATCTTGCTGTCATCCACTGCAGTCCACAATCGGTAGAAACACAAGCATACCCTCGCCCCCACGTTATTAATGGCCATGGACCTTTCCATTGTCTCAAATTTAGAACATACATAGCTTTTAATAGTCTCTATTTAGGGGCATATCCCATGTTCCCCCTTTTTTCTCTTAACAACATATTTTTTAATGTGCCATGTGCTCGTTCAACTATGGCTTGCCCTGTTGGTGAGTGAGGAATGCCCGTGACATGTGTGATTCCCCATTGTTGAAAAAAGGATTTTGTTATATTAGAAACATATCCTGGGCCATTGTCTGTTTTCACCTGTGTGAGTTCACCATTTCCTTTAGAGAATCCCCTGTATGTGCTGTTGCCCATATCGCATTTGAATACCTGTCAATCAAAACATGTACATATCTCTATCTTCCAAATTCAAATATGTGAATAGTATCTTTTTGCCAAATTTGTAAAGCGCTTAGTCCCCTCAGGTTGGCTCCTCTAAGCTGTAATGGTGTTATTTGTTGATAATCTGGGCATATTTTATTATGTTCAGGGCTAATTCTAATGAAATTTTAAGTTGCCTACGTAGTGCCTTGGCAGACTGATGATAAGATTATGTGACATTAGTGCTTGTTGAATAATGTTTGGTAGTGAGCCTTGGACTGGCCCTGCTGTCAGTCTGTCTGCTATTCTGTTCCCTTCAACTATAAATCCTGGAAGTGATGTGTGACTCCAAACATGCATCACGTAAAGTTCTGCTCTTCTAGCTGTGCCTTGAAACCATAACTGCTTTAACATTTAAAAGCAATCACTCATTGTTTATCTGTTTTAACCATCCTCTTTCTATAGGCTGCACTACTCTGGCTACGTTTTGTGAATCTGTAACTAAATTAAAGGGTCTATGATGCCGTTCAAAGGCTTTAGCACTGCATATGATTCCACTATTAGTGTTGATCCTTCTACTATATAAACTACACTTTATTTGCCCACTGTCCATTTTCTTTCCACGTTAGTACTGCTCTTCTGTTTTTCCTGAGCCATCAGTAAATACTGTAGGGCCGTCAACTGGTCGCTCTCTACATAAGGTCTTCTGTTCTATTTGTAATGTTTGCAGAGAGGAAAACAATTTATGACTCAGTAAGTGGATATCAATACTTCCTGGATAATCTGTTAGAGCTACCTGTAAATTCAAAATATTTGCCATGCACCACATAACGTATTCCTTTGTCATTGGGATATAAATGATTGTCGAGTCCTGGCCTAATAATTGAACAGTTCTTTTTCTTCCCTAGGTGATTATAATGTTAGGAAAGTTACACTTAAAGTATGACAAACACTGATCATCGACCAATCAAGAACTAGGACTGAATGTAGAAACTGCATGATTCTGTTGATTCTTAATGTATCCTAGCAACAGACCCCAAGGTACTTGCTCAAGGGACCTTATGTGATAAATAGGATCCAGGTGTGCTTAGGGAAAGTATGTACTAGCTACCCTACCCAAGTAGAACATACACCTGCAATAGCCAAAAGACCATCATAAATTTTGTAAAAGACAGAAGAATAAGTTTCGGGAGGCAAGAAAGATATACCTGAGCGGTCAAGTGGAGATAGGAGCAGATCCAGCCAAGAAAAATCGACGAGTTTGCCAAAAGAACAAGAAGTGAAAAGGACAATGCGAGGACGACTACTTACTTCATCTGAGGAAGACTACTTACTTCATCAGGACGACCACCAGAGGGGGCTACGCAGGCACAGTAGAGACTGATGTTGCAATAAGGTGATGAAGTAACCTACCTATACATATGTATTAGATAATGAAGTAACCTGTTGAATATACAATAGATGGCGAAACTTTTAGAGAATAAAACGTGGACGCGATGTGACGGTCTTTGGAACCAGATCTGGGTGCGGACCCCTGGTTCCCGGGGCCTCGAAAGAAAGCACCACATATAACCTCCTAGTGTGGTTATGTGTTTGTCACTCTGCTAACAGTTTTGGCGACCCAGATGGGACCTCGCGGGAATTGCTGAGGCAGCTCGCGCATCGATCCTGCTCCAGCCGGCACCGAGTGATTCTCGGGGAGCCATCGACCGCGACCGACCTCCGCTGCTCCCGACGGACCAGGGATATTGGTAAGACACGGTGCTTTATCTGGAATGGTACCATTTGGGGTCTGGTAAAGCCTGCCTGTCAGACGTGGCGAAAGCTGCGCTTGGTTGGGCTAAGGAGCTCCGACGGGAAGCCTAGGCGCCGTCCGTAAGACAGTGGCGAAAGCTCTGTAGGTTCGGCATCAGTGGTCTGGTCTGGTAATTCCGGAATTCTGGTATTTCTGGTATTTTGTGCTTTTGTTCTGCTCTCAGTAATTTATACTTTCCTGTCAAGTTAATCATAATCTATACTTTCCTATCTAGTTAATCCATTTTAAAATAAAAAAAAAAAACCCTCAACCAAAATGTCAATACCTAAGTCATCTCCATTAGGATGTATTTTGAGTCACTGGAAGGAGGGAGGATTTGGGCAGGATATGCAAAAAGGAAAGTTGATTGAATATTGTAATGTCTGGTGGACACAATATGAATTAGAAGACCAGGTTCGTTGGCCGGAAAATGGAACTTTAGATTATAATATGATTTTTCAACTAATGTTGTTTTGTAGACGAGAGGGTAAATGGGATGAGGTGCCGTATGTAGAACTGTTCTTTATTTTAAGGCGGAATGATGAATGGAAAAGAGCATGCGGACTAATGGTTGTCAGTGTAAAATCAAATGGGCAATGTGATGGTTGTATGGCTGAGAAAAAGTGCATAAAATATTTAGCAATAGAAAACGCCTCAAGACACCAGCAAGATGATGATTTTGATTTATTGATAACCCCCTCAGCCCCATCAACATTGTCTGACCCCAGGGAGGGGGGATCGGGTAATGAGGGGAAGGACAGAGACGGGGGGGATAGAAAATGCGAATATGAGGAGGAGGGGGATTATCCGGGTACTCCGATCTCTCATCAAACGCGGCAAAGAGAAATCCAGGGGAGGGAGGCTGGACATCAGTCGTCTAAGGCATTACTAGCGCCGCTACGTCAGGGGGTCAGAGCAGAGGGTCTGGTATATGTTAAAGTGCCTTTTTCGCCAGGAGATTTGATGCTTTGGAAACAGTCTGCTGGAATTTATCGAGAAAACCCAGACAAGGTAGCAAGGGTAGTAAAAATGATTCTAAAGACTCAGAATCCTGATTGGGATGATATTCGGGTGTTATTGGACACTCTGATGGATTCCACAGAAAAGGAGATGGTGTTGAGAACTGCCCGTGAGCGGGTCAGGGAAGATATTAGACAGGGTGTTGTCACTGGGACGGTTGATCAGAATTTTCCTCTTGAAGATCCCATGTGGGATTATAATACTATGGGAGGAATGAGGAATTTGAGAAGGTACCAGGAATGGGTAGTTGTTGGAGTACAAAATGCTATGCCCAAGACAATTAATTGGTCAAAGCTGTATAGTGTTAGACAGGAGAAGACGGAGTCTCCCTCTGCATTTTTAGAGCGGTTGAAAGAAGTGGCTAGGAAATTCACGGATTTGGACGTGGAGACAGAACAGGCTAAAGCCCAGTTAGCTTTGATTTTCTTAGGACAGTCGCAAGATGACATTAGAAAGAAATTGTAAAAATTAGAGGGTGCGGAGTTGCGAGACTTGGACAGATTGCTGGAGGCTTCCTGGAAGGTCTACAACAATCGTGAAAAAGATTAGAGGTCAGGATGAATTTGGGAACCGAGGTAGGGGAAGAGGAATGGTGCGCGGATGGGGAAGAGGGTTTGGGCTCAATTATCCGGCCTGATTAGGGATCAACCAGTGCGTGTATTGCAAGCAGGAAGGACACTGGAAAAATGAATGTCCACAAAGAATAAGACAGACAGGGAGTTCATTTGGAAATGCAGAGACAGCAAAAATGATGGTTCTGGGAAATTACGGAAACCAAAGCTGACTAGATTTAGATAGCAGTGAACCCCTAGTGAAAATAAGACTAGGAGGGGAAGAGGTGCAATTTTTGGTGGATACTGGGGCAACATATTCAGTTTTAAATGATTTGTATGGAAAAATAGGAAATAAAACTACAATAGTGGGAGCCACAGGGAAAGAGGAAATACGACCATTCATGCGACCCTTAGAATTACGATTTGGGGGAAAGGAATTAACACATGAATTCTTATATGTACCCGACTGCCCGGTTCCTCTTCTGGGATGGGACTTGTTATCTAAACTAGATGCAAAAATTAGTTTTGAAAATGGAGAATTGATTATGCAAGTCCCAGAATCGAATGTAGGAAAGATCTTAGTAGTAAAGGAAAATCCCAAACCTCAAATACCTAAGAAGGTAGAAGAGGCAGTAATCCCTACAGTTTGGGAAACAAGTATTCCGGGAAAATCAAAGACTGCTCAACCGGTAATAGTGGAGTTAAAAGAGGGAGCAAGGCCAGTACGAATAAAACAGTATCCCATAAAAATGGAAGCCCGATACAGAATAGTAGGAATCATCGAGAAATTTTTAAAATTTGGGATATTGGAGGAATGTGAGTCAGAATATAATACTCCGATCTTTCCAGTAAAGAAACCGAATGGGGAGTATAGGTTAGTACAAGATCTGAGGGCCATCAACAACATTACAAAAGATATACATCCAGTGGTAGCTAATCCATATACATTGTTGACATCTGTGAAGGAAAAATATAAATGGTTTACAGTAATTGATTTAAAAGATGCCTTCTTCTGCATTCCCCTTGACAAAGATAGCAGGAAACTTTTTGCTTTTGAGTGGGAAAACCCATATAATGGACGAAAAACGCAACTCACGTGGACGAGGCTCCCGCAAGGATTCAAGAATAGCCCAACACTTTTTGGAAACCAACTGGCGAAAGAACTGGAGATTTGGACTATGCAGGGAAAAATTCAGGTACCGAGAACACAGTATCTTTTGTTACAATATGTAGATGACATATTTATTGCAACAGAACAAGAATCATTATGCATACAGGTGACTATTGAGATTTTAAACCAACTAGGCCTAAATGGATACAAGGTTTCAAGAGAAAAAGCTCAAATTGCATGCACAACCGTATTGTATCTCGGATGTGAGATAACACAGGGACAACGAGGGTTGGGAATGGATCGTGTTAGAGCAATTTGTGCGATTCCAGAACCCCGGAACTTGCATGAACTAAGGACATTCCTGGGAATGGCAGGGTGGTGTAGGCTGTGGATAATGGACTATGGACTCATAGCAAAAGCTCTGTATGAGGCACAGAAATCATCTACTCTCATTTGGGAGGGACCTCAAAAGGAGGCCTTTAAGAAACTAAAAGAGGCCTTGACCAAGGCACCAGCATTGGGCTTACCAGATTTAACAAAGACCTTCCAGTTGTTCGTTCACGAAAGACAATGATTAGCACTGGATGTCTTAACACAGAAATTAGGAAGCTGGAAACTACCAGTGGGATACTTTTCTAAACAGCTGGACCCCGTTAGTGCAGGTTGGCCATCCTGCCTGAGAGCCGTAGCAGCGACTGTATTTCTGATACAAGAAGCCAGAAAATTGACTCTAGGGAAAAACATTGAAGTATATGTACCTCACATGGTGTTAACAGTCTTAGAACAAAAAGGGGGGCATTGGCTTTCCCCTAGCCGAATGATGAAGTTCCAAGCCATACTCACTGAACAAGATGATGTAAGTTTGAAAACAACTAACCTGCTAAACCCAGCAGCCTTTTTAGGTGCAGCAACGGAAGATGGTCTTTTGGAACATGATTGCATAGAAGTTATAGAACACACATATGCAACGAGAGCGGACTTGAAAGATACTCCAATCGAGCAACCTGATGAAGAGCTCTTCACAGATGGGAGTAGCTTCGTGGAGAATGGGACGCAGTATGCAGGATATGCTGTGACCACAGCTTGGCGGATAGCACGACAGGTACAGACTGTGATGGCCTTGATACCTACCAAGGTAAGCCCTTTACAAGATTACCTGACACAGAAACTGAAATACTCGGAAGAGGACAAGAAATTGGCCAATCTAATGAAGGCTAACCTAAATTCTGAAGGATGGTACGTAACAGCAACTGGACAAATAATTGTACCTCCTGTCATTATGCGGGCAACCCTACAGGCAGAACATCAAAAGTGTCACTGGGGAGCAGAAGCATTAGTGACTTACCTGAAACGAAGCATAATTTCGGCACAGATGTTAACAATGGCAAAGTCAGTAAATTCAAAATGTGAACTTTGTTTGAAGAATAATCCTGTGGTTAGGAGGAGAGTAGAAATGGGACATATCAGAGTAGGCATGGAACCAGGAGATTATTGGCAAACAGACTTTGTAGAATTACCTAAAGCTCAAGGATATAGATATTTGTTAGTCGGGGTCGACACTTTTTCTGGATGGCCAGAAGCCTTTCCCTGTCGCACCAATCAAGCCAAAGAAACAGTGAAATGGTTGTTGAGGGAAATTATCCCTAGCTTTGGGGTTCCCTTAGGTTTATCATCTGATAGGGGACCACACTTTGTAGCCACAATTGTACAAGAAGTAAGTAAGGCATTGGGAATTTCCTGGAATCTCCATACCCCATGGAGACCACAATCTAGTGGACAAGTAGAAAAGATGAATCAGACGATAAAAAAGCAGGTCAGTAAAATATGCCAAGAAGCTAAAATTCAGTGGCCCCAGGCATTACCAATAGCCCTTCTAAGAATAAGGATAAAGCCTAGGAGTGGGATGGGGCTGAGTCCTTATGAAATCCTCTTCGGGAAACCATATGAGTCGCCACAACCAAACCCAAACATGCATATTAAAGGACACCAAGATGTGTATAACTATATGTTATCTCTTGGTAGAACTTTGACACAGCTATGAAGGGCTTTGATCTGGAACCGTCCGGTGTCATTAGAGAATTCAGTACATGAAATTGAACCAGGAGACCAGGTCTATGTCCGCGATTGGAGTGAAGAGCCGCTGAAGGAACGGTGGAATGGACCGTACCTGGTGCTGCTAACAACTTTCACTGCGGTAAAGGTAAAAGGAATAGACTCTTGGATCCACTACACGCAGGTAAAGAAGGCACCCAATGACTGGAGAGTCGAAGTAGTCGGACCAACGAGACTGAAGTTGAAAAGCAAGTAAAATGTCGTACTTTGAGTACGGGACTTTGATTATAGTTTGGTCCCTGATACCTATAATAGGTGTCACATCTTTAGAAATTCCACATAAGAGGGAAACAAGCAAGTATACCATTGGACAAAATGCCATTCTGTCTTGCAGGTTTCAAAGTGATGTCCCAATGAAAAGGAAATTAATTCAGATTTTTTTGGGAAAAGGTGTCTGGAACTTGTGGAGCACCTGAAACAATCTATGATAACAAAGGTTTGGGATTAGATGGGTACAAACAAGAATTATGAGGGACATGGAAATTTAAAGGAAAGGTATTGAACAAGTTTTATCCACGAAATCCCGTATGAGGTGAAACAAAACTGAGGCTGACGAACTTAACTTTGACTGACCAAGGAAAATATAGATGTTTCGTGGGAGCAGGAGGTAGTGTAGACTATGGGGAAAGAACACTGATAATAAGTCCCCTTCAAGACCATGGAATAAAAGCAGGGCATACACATTATCCGGCTCCCCTGGGTAGTGAGGCACTTATTTACTGCCTCCTAGAGGACCCCCAGCCTGAGGAATTTGGATGGATGAAGGAAGGAAAGGCAGTTCTAAGTGATAAAAGACATTCAACAGAATTGAGACTGGGAGGAATGTTAGTCCAGATTATTAAAGGGATAAAAAGATCCGACTTGGGAACCTACAGATGCCAGTATCGAAATGCTACTACCTTTGGATATAGCAAAATTAACGTTACTGCGGCCAGAGTGAAGCGAGCCATAGAATTGACCCAGGCACCCCAGGAGATTTATATTCAAAAGAGAAATCCTGAGGAAAATTTGATGATTGGGTTAATCAAAGATTTTGCTAGAATGCAAAATACAAGCAGGATTACAGCATGCTTGCCTTTACCAAAAACGGCTGGAGAACCGATAAGTTGGGGAATACTGACTTTCCCACTCCCAGAGGTAAAAGAGAATAAAACCGAATGTAAGCAAATAATAACACCCATACAAGAAAAACAGAAAATAAGTGTAAGAAGGCAGTGGAGATCTCCAGGAAGCCGGAGCGATTGTGAAAAGTTACCAAATTATGATTTTATACGTATCGGGCGATTCAAAAATGTAGGATGGTGCTCATATGATGAAGTAAAGGAAATAGACAGGGAAAGAAATAAAATGGAATGGGTATGTCAGAAAAGAAATGATACAAAACAAAATTGGGACACAGTTTGGTCAACAAGCATTTTACAAAAATTCCAATACGGAGGAGAAACATCTTGGTGTTTTAAGTGGATAAGAAAACAAAATAGTGACAAATTACC
This sequence comes from Phaenicophaeus curvirostris, assembly GCF_032191515.1. Lineage (NCBI taxonomy): Eukaryota > Metazoa > Chordata > Aves > Cuculiformes > Cuculidae > Phaenicophaeus > Phaenicophaeus curvirostris. The sequence continues at coordinate 3,786,080 of NW_027206664.1, forward strand.
AGCAAATGGCCCGATCAGTAGAGATCCTATTGACAGCGTCCCATGGTGGAATTGTTCTAAAATTTTAGATTGTGACCTAGACCCTGAAAAGATCACCATACCTCCAGTTAAAATAGCTCTAATAGCAGGGTGTGCCTGTCGGGGATTTAAGGTCGGGGGAAAGGTAATACAAGTACCAGCTAATGGAATAGACTGTAAATATTCGACAGTACGCAGTATGGGTAATTTTGTTTGGGCAACTAATGATGGAACTTGGACTACACATTTATCAATGGAGGGTCCAGCTAAAGAAATAATTCTGGGGTTGCCTACCCTGTGCCCAATTTGGAAGCGATCCCCCTTCAGAGGTAAATTGGAAACTTTACAAATTCGTGCTAAAAGAGACATAGAAAATGATATTGAAGACATAGACGACACTTGGCAGGAGCCTGAGACAGGAGTTAAAGTAGGATGGGCATTAGAATCCCTTTTTGCCCAAAGAGCGGCATATCGTAATAGAGAAATGATTTACAAACTAATCGGACAAACTGAAAGATTGGCAAAAATAACAAAGAAGGGATTTCGAGATTTAAACTTTCAGCTACAGGTGACAACAAAAATGACTCTGCAGAACAGAATGGCATTAGATATGCTCTTGTTAAAAGAACATGGTGTCTGTGGATATCTCAAAGATCGAACTGATCACTGCTGTGTGCATATACCTAATGTCACAGCCGATGTGGAATATGATATCTCGCATTTGGGAAAAATAGAAGAAGAGGCTGAAAAAGAGAAAGAAGAAATTGGTCAAAATTGGGTCGGGGCATTATTTGATGAATTAGGCATCCATCTTACTGGCTGGATACACTCTCTCATTCAGACGATATTCACACTTTTGCCTATATTCCTTGCAATCTATCTGGTGTATTTGTGTATCCGAAGAGAAATTACTCGCAAACAGAATTGCACGCACAAAATTATTGGAGCAGTGACACAAGAATATCCACAGCACCCAATACCCCCACCAACTTACCAGGAAACAGTTACATAGAATGAAAATACTTGCAAAGGTGAAGTATTTTCAAAGGGGGGAAATGTTAGGAAAGTTACACTTAAAGTATGACAAACACTGATCATCGACCAATCAAGAACTAGGACTGAATGTAGAAACTGCATGATTCTGTTGATTCTTAATGTATCCTAGCAACAGACCCCAAGGTACTTGCTCAAGGGACCTTATGTGATAAATAGGATCCAGGTGTGCTTAGGGAAAGTATGTACTAGCTACCCTACCCAAGTAGAACATACACCTGCAATAGCCAAAAGACCATCATAAATTTTGTAAAAGACAGAAGAATAAGTTTCGGGAGGCAAGAAAGATATACCTGAGCGGTCAAGTGGAGATAGGAGCAGATCCAGCCAAGAAAAATCGACGAGTTTGCCAAAAGAACAAGAAGTGAAAAGGACAATGTGAGGAAGACTACTTACTTCATCTGAGGAAGACTACTTACTTCATCAGGACGACCACCAGAGGGGGCTACGCAGGCACAGTAGAGACTGATGTTGCAATAAGGTGATGAAGTAACCTACCTATACATATGTATTAGATAATGAAGTAACCTGTTGAATATACAATAGATTGCGAAACTTTTAGAGAATAAAATGCGGACGCGATGTGACAGTCTTTGGAACCGGATCTGGGTGCGTACCCCTGGTTCCCGGGGCACCACATATAACCTCCTAGTGTGGTTATGTGTTTGTCACTCTGCTAACAATAATTGTAATCATTCTGAGTCTAGTTACTATTGTTTTTTGTGGTTAGTGTGGCAAAATATCCACTCAATAATTCATAATGAACCTTTTTAATTTTCCTCTATCATTGGCTCGATTATCCCTAAAGACTGTCTGCGCTAGGGCCCAGCGGTTGCTGATGAGGAATGCAGAGTGTACTCACAAATTGTCATTCCCCTAGAGAGATAACACTGTTAACTCCTCTGGACTTCGCCAAAGCTAAAAAGGAAAAAAACTTAGAAAGGAAGGGGAAAGGGGGGGGCACTCACACACATACAGCTGCAAGGCTGGGCTTTTTCCATTTTTTTTTCTCTCTCTCTCTTTCCTTTTTTTATGTTTTGCTAGATATTTAAAAATTTATCCTTCTGAAGCCTTTCATTCCAAAGATCCCCAGGTAAATCTACCTGTTTGAGATTGAAAGGTCCCAGAGATATATTTTCAAGATTAATCAAAACCAATTTGTAAGTCTTACAAACGTTTGAAGTGCTTCAAACACACACACATGACCACTCATTTCAAAGCTAGCTGAATACATTCATACAATGTTGGTTATCACTATTGGATCCACAATTTTTCGATGCTATGGATATTCAAACTACACATGGTACCAGGCACATAAACAATTGAGATCCTTTTGAATTAACATAGATAACATTTCATGCTGAGTTGTTATTGTTTTAGAAAACTGATTTGGTAAAAATTCCCATTCTAAATGTCTAAATTTGGCAGACACACCTTCTACCCATTGGGCTAAAACTTCAAATGGTTGGAATTTGGCTGAAATAATATATAATTCCATTGGAGTATTTAAACATTTGCAAAATATTTGTTTCTGACTAAGCTTTTTAGCGACCTTGTCTAATGCAACCAATGAATATTTGTCTAATTGCCTGGGAGAGGTTAAACCTGAATCCCCTTTTAACAACATAAACAAAGGATGTTATTCTTCTGTAGTGATGCCTATCAAGGGGCGTACCCAATTTATGGCTCCTAATATGTTTTGCTCATCGTTCAAAGTCTTTACAAAATATAAAAGTTTAACTTGCTGTAGTTGAATAGTTTGTTCTTGGATTTTCCACCCCAAATATTTCCACGGAGAAGTTTTTTGGATTTTTTTCTGGTGCGACACAAAGACCTACTTGAGTAACTGCTGCGGTCACAGCTGCTACATCCTTAGCCGTCTGTTCTGGTGTCGAGGCTGCAACTAAAATATCATCCATGTAATGATAAAGCAGGGCTTGAGGATATAATTCACGAACTGGTGATAAAGCTTTTGCTACAAACCACTGACAAATTGTTGGACTGTGGCACATGCCTTGCGGTAATACAGTCCAGTGATACCGCTGGCTCGGTTCTGCCCTATTAATAGAAGGAATAGAAAAAACAAAACGTGTTGCATCCTTTGGATGTAACGGAATGGTAAAAGAACAGTCTTTCAAATCTATAATGGTTAACTCCCAGTTTTGTGGTAACATTGTCAGCGAGGGCATTCCTGGCTGCAATGCTCCCATAGGCCAATAATCGCATTTATTTTTCACAAGTCATGTAATAAACGCCATTTCCCGCTTTTCTTCCGTATTACAAACACCGGTGTGTTCCACGGGCTGGTAGTTGGTACGATGTGTCCAGCTTGTAATTGTTCTTGCGCTAAAGCTTTAAGGTGGTGCAGTTCCTCGGTGCTGAGGGGCCACTGTTCCACCCAGATCGGCTGAGCAATTCTAGTGCCCTTTGGTATAAAGCAGGAAGCAGAGGAGTCCAAGCCATTACTTGTGTTGTTCCCGTAAAATCAGCATCAATCAGTCCCGGTAAAACAAACAATCCTTGCTTTGTGATAAATGATCGTCCAATTAACAGTGCTCTAAGTCCGCTTCCTAAGGGGCCCTTAATTGCCGTAAGGATGAGCTGAACTGCAGTGTGACGTGTTCCTGTTCTTTGAAGGCACTTAAACTTTCTGATTGTTGCAGCCCTTCGGTCCCAAAGGACCGTCCTGTGGGCGCTGTAAATGCCCCGGGGCTGCTGCAGCCGCTCCAGTCGGGGCCGCAGGAGCTGGGGCGGGGGGTGGGGCGGAACCCCTCGGCCGGGTGGCTCGGCTCTGGAGCAGTTAGTACGTTCTCTTTTGCAGCTTTTGGAATCTCCTTTATCGCTTTGTAACTAAATAGTTCCCAGCACGGACCGCCGTCCTGCGCATAGATCAAAGCTTGCAGTATTTCTGCTTCCCCGCGCCGCTGCGCCTCCCTCCTGGCTTGTGCCCGTTGGTCTGAGGGACAGGGTGGAGGTAGATCAGGCTTCTTTTCGGGGTCTCTCGGACCCGGTCCAAAGGGATTGTCGGCCCCCCCGTCGGGGGCTGCAAAGGCAAGCGCAGCCAGTGTAGGGGGGTGGGGGATTAGTGCAGTTGTTGTCGATCCTGCACTAGGCTCTGAATTATCGCTGTGCTTTTTAGAGCCGACATACGCCTTTAACGCTTCAAAAACTTTCCGCCAGGGACCGAGCAACTTAGTAGCTGTTTTATCTGACCTAGTCGCTTGATCCCATAGTCAAACTCCGATCTTATTCCAGGTTTCTTGCTCGAATGCCGAGTAAACATCAAAAGACGGCTCATGTTCCCAAGCCCATGTCAAAAGCACTTTAAGATCATTAATATCTAGCCTTCGGTTTTGTTTCTTTAAAATACATTTAAATAATTCTATTACATCTTTCTTTGCCTGGGTTATCGTGTTCCCCATCCCCTTACTGGCAGCTCACCTTCCGTCCAGCGGGCAGGTGTCTATGGCGCGCACTCTGGACTTCATTTCAGCCCCTCCAAACGTTCTGCCGATGTGCGCCACTGGACCGTGCTCCTAACTCAACCTCCATTCAGACCCGATACGGGTGCCATTTGTGGCATATTAACAGACACGGACTCTGCTTTCATTTCAAGATGAGACCAAGTTTATTGTTACAAGCTCATCTTTATACCTTAGTGAAATGTCAACAACAGTCCTGCAAGTCCTTCACAAAAATTTCCACAGCTGTTCTTCTCCTTCCCAGCTCCTCGTGACCACTGTTATTGTTTCTATGCCTTCTTGGTTTTGCCACTGATGTTGAATTTTCTCAGGCTGGAGGCTAGATGGTTATCAAAGCTCTCTGCAGTTTTATCTCCAGAGGCTCTGCAGCATTCATGGTCATTCCTGCTCAGCATCTCTTCTGACAGTTGCTATTACAAGAACTGGAATATTTTGATTTAAGATAGAGTCAAGTTTCATCTAAGTAATTGTGTTCTTTGAAAGTTAGACAAAATGTCTCTCTGATAGCATGTTTTCTTTAAAACAGTGTTTTTCCAGACACTGTTCATTCTTTGAAAATGATAGCGTCTTCTGTGAAGTATGCTATGTGCTCAACAGGTGTCTCTTCTGTAATCACCTCTGTTTGGAGTTTTCTCTCTATCTCAAATTCAAGGTCAAGCAGAGAGCTGGAGCCAACTCCAAATTAGCACAAGTTTTGACTTTTGTGAAGTTTCATAACATTTTAATTATACCTTGGAAAGTTATAGAATATGCATAAGATTTCTGGGAAAATTTATACATATGCATGTAAGTGGGAAATATATTCTGTAACCAGCTTTTGTCTCATTGCACACGACTGATAGAGATCACTCCCGCATGTTGCCCAGGCCTGATAAAGGATGCTTGCTATCTAAAACTCCAAAACAAGTCTTAGAGGGATTTATTTGCCAGCTTTTTCGGTATCATCAGGATCCCACTGCACATCTGCTTCTGCAGTCACTGAATGCACTTTCTTATGATTTAGTTGTCCCCTCCTTTTCTTGTATTTATACTGTGCACTTGTACTGCAGCTTTTTCAGCTACAGTCTGGTATGTGTCCAACTGTCATGGTTTAGCCCCATCCCAGTCAATTTTAGCAGTTAAAGCCATGCAGTTGAACTCCTAAATCCCTTCCTCCCATGGAAAGGGGAAAGGAAAATGACAGGAAAAAGACTTGCAGGCTGGAAACTAAAACTACAGTTTTAATGAAATAACAATAATAACAGTAATAATAATGAAGATAGTAATTAGAAATTAATAAAATATATACAAATATATGAGATTGTGCTCCCTACCCCACCCCTCGATGACAATACGTCACCACAAATACTGCAGAGCACACGCAAGTGAATGGGTCCATGGCTAGGAGGGAGCTGGGCGCGGGCATGAAAGATTTCCTTGTGGTGCGTATGCTGGGACAAGCGGCCAATGCCTTGGCATACCCATGATATTAGCAGCAAACACAGAGCAAATGGCTGGTGTTCTCATGCTTGCTAGCTTGTTGAGACCTTGGAATCTTCACTAAGAAGTGTGAGTTAGTAAGAAAAGAATGGTTAGATGGTTATCAAAGCTCTCTGCAGTTTTATCTCCAGAGGCTCTGCAGCATTCATGGTCATTCTTGCTCAGCATCTCTTCTGACACATAGTCAGGACGATTTTGACCCAGAAGTCTGGTACGTAGCTGACTGACTCTAGAATTTTGAAATATGAAGCCATCCTAATGGAGAAAGATGATTTGATTTTGACTACAGATAAAAGTCTCAATCCCTCCCAGTACCTATATGGTGATCAGACTAAAGTGCGAGAGGATTTGAGAGAGGAACCTCTACATGAAAGAGAGAGTGTCTTTATAGATGGGTCATCACGATGCAATAATAGGTGGCATACAGAACTGTTTAATAGAAAAAGGGAGACTCCCTGACATTTGGTCGGCCCATACGTGTGAACTATATGCCCTTAAACGACCCCTGGAATTATTAGGAGGGAAAAATGGAACAATATGGACTCCAGATATGCCTTCGGAGTTGTCCATACCTTTGGGAAAATATGGAAAGAATGGGGATTGGTTACCTCCAGGGGAAAGGAACTATGTATGAACAGTTTATATTGGAGGCACTTGAGGCCCTAAGTAAGCCAGAAGAGATTGCAATAGTACATGTAACTGGACATCAAAAGGGGAACACTTTAGAAGATAGAGGTAATAGGCTAGCTGATGAGCAGGCAAAAGAAGCAGCACTCAAAGAAGGGGCTATTAGGATGCAAATTTTAATACCTGGTAAAGAAATGTCAGTCAAATTGCCAGTATTTGCGGAAGAAGAGGAGATGTCTCTCCAAAATATGGGATGTGTAAAAACCCAGGAAGGTAAGTGGATCCTGCCATATGGGAGACAAATGTTAAACAAAGCAGTTACCAGAGAAATATTATCCAGGCTACATTCAGAAACTCATTGGGGAGCTCAAGATCTGTGTGATCAGTTTTTAAGACGAATCTGAACTGCCCCAAGGAAAGACTTGGGTGTGTCTCCATATGAAATGCCCCTGTATGGAGTAGTAGAAAGAATAGACTCTGATAAGGGAACACAGTTTACTTCTAAGGCCCTGCAATTGATATGTGCAGCCTTGGAAATATGAGCATTAGCTCTTAGAAACAGAACTCCTGAAGGTACAAAGGCGGAAATAAGAGGGTGAACCAATCCCTAAGATCAATGATATGTACCTTAGAGACTAATTGCATGGAATAACTCAGTCTCTTGCAGATTTAAGGAAGCGTGGTTTGCTACCCCAAACAGCTCCCCTGGATTTCAGCCTGCATCAAATACAACCTGGAGACTGGGTCCTAGTTACTCTAGCCCCAACGTGGAAAGGATCCTTCCTGGTATTTCTGACAATGGAAGCAGCCATAAGGACTAAAGAGAAGGGGTGGACTCATGCCACTAGAGTGAAGGGACCAGTGGCCCTGCCTTCCAGAGAGTGGACTGTGAATCCTTTGTACAAGCAAAATTGGTTAGCAAAATCTGTAAGGACATTTACCTGTGTTACATATAATAATGGACGAGGTAAATTGAATTAACCACCTGGTGGTACTGTGGAGTGTGTTGGAAGTGGCAGCCCTGTGAAAATCTAAAAGGTGATTTCAGGTGTCACTAAGCCAAGGGCAAGACTGGGTTAGCCTCTATATTTGCTGCCAAGAAGAATCTAAAACTCTGCTGTGGCTGCAATCCAATAGGCGTTGTGTTGAGGAATTTTTAGATCAAAATGGGCACGGATATTTAGACGTGCACAACCCAGCTTTTGCACCTGAATAAAGCTAGCCTTGCAAAAGAATTACTCACTGTAGAGGACACGTTGCCTTTAAGGTTTCTCTCTGTATTATTAGAAAGTTGCTCTGTCTTGTACTCCTCTCACTTCTCACGGGAAGCTTTCCTCAGTAGTCCTTGACTTGTTATTTTGTAGACCAGAGTGCTCACATGTTGGAACATTTTACAGAGAACAAGGCCTGGATGCTGTGAGATTGTTTAATACTGAACAACTCTAACAAGGCCTTGAAACAGAGAGCCAAAAGATAAACAGGGGCCAGCTGGGAGGAATGTAGTGGCTACTTCTGTGGGAACAAGCACCAGCTGAAAGAAAAACAATTGAAGAGAACTGTCAACATAGTTAAGTTTAATATAACTTGGTTTCTTAGCATGTGCAGTAGTTTAGCCAATAATATGTTAGTAATAGCCTTATGGACAGCTACCTTTAACCAATAATACACTGTAGATACCCTCGTGGTCACCCAGTTATGTAACTGAAAAGGGTTTATAAAGAAACAGCTAAGCTCAATAAAGTGAGCACTCGCTGATCACATTGATCTCTGCGTTTTGATTCCATGCTCCCGTCAACACTCACATAGCTGTTTCTCATGGGAAAGCATAATACTGTAGGTAAACAATGATTGTTTACTGCTAAAGGAGAACTGACAAATCAGCTTGTAACACCATGGCTTGCCCCTGCTGAAGAGGGGTATAAATGTATTGTGAACTCTGAATAAAACGACCTCACTAGATCATATTGGTCGTGTGGTGTCCATATCCTCTGCAATTGGTGACCCCAACGTGATACTACGACAGTTTAATTCATATCGAATTGGAGACTGGAGCAGCTGAACAGACGGGACACAGAGAGGCCGGCCGAATCCATCCTCGCTGCCCCGGCGAGAAGGCCAGAGACGGCATAGTTTTAGATTACTTTACAGCGGAGTGCTCTGCTGGTGTGAAATTGGATCTCGCTATAAAAAGGTGAGCGGTCGGGGAGGAGATGGGGTTGGACGATTACGAGAAAGAAGGTGTCCTAAAACTCCTCCAACATATCCTCTCTAAGAGAGGGAAAAAATATGATGCCTCCGTTATTAAAGCATTTTTGAACTGGGTCTGGCACCAGAAATTAATCCCAGGAGCACAAGTCGCGTTCAAAATTCCTACCTGGGAAGCAATAGGTCATGTATTATGGGATGCAGTGGCCGAAGGAGGCAAGGAGGCAAAAGAAGCAGCCAAATTCAGACCGGTGTGGAGGGAAATAGTGGAGGTGCTGTGGACAATGAAAGGAGAGAGATCAGCAGCTGCAGCGGCTACAGCAGTACTCTGAGCGTCCGGGGCTCCCGTATCGCTTGGCACAGCTCCGCAGGCTTTCCCAGCAACCTCACTCTTCTCCCACACGATAGACATCCCACAACGGGCCCCACTGGAATCTAGCCCATTTAATGTATCTGGTGCTGTCGGCAGAGCACTCACCGCCCCTGCAGTTGCGCCCAACAATATTTCAGTAACAGAGATGCCTAAAGCGTTACTTCCCCAGACGGAAGCAGGCGAAAAAACGTCTGATAAACCCCAAGAGACTGTGTTAGTGAGGGAAGATGCAGAGCAAGGAGGGGCTGCCTGTCATCCTTCTGCACCTCCCGAAGAATTAACTCCCTATAACCCAGATGTGGTAACAACAGAAGGTAATGCTGCTGGAGCGGCTGCAATGCCCTTGCTTGAAGGGGAGTTGAAAGAGTTAGTGAAAGCGTTGCAACAATTGGCTATTCAACAGAAGCCAGAGCTGCTATCAGCTCCGGAACCCCCTGCATATAAAAATTATACCTTTACGGATGGATCTGGTCCAACTCTCACAATTGCCACAAAACGATTATCAGTGCAACCCTCATTTGTCAAGCCAGACCCTGAGATAGAAGAATCCCATAGCCAAAAATGGAAAGGCATAATCACGAATGCAATTTTAGAAGGAGATTTCATAACCGTACCAGAAGCATTTCCAGTAATGCATGGTGCAGGAGGTCGATGCTGGGAACCGATCAACTGGAAACTGTTGGAGAAACTTAAAGCTGCCGTGATCCAGTATGGCCTTAAATCACAAGTTACGACATCGCTAATACAGTACATCTTTCAATCGCATACCCTCATTCCGGCGGACATAGGTACCCTAGCAAAATTGATTCGTGCAGCAGCCATCTCAGCACTGCACACAGATAATCCCCCACAGAAAAGACAAGGAAAACTGGCTACCTTTTTCGGAGTAAGACAGGCTAATCCAATACATGGAATGTCTGCGTCCACATGCAGGACTGCACAGAACTTAGTCAAAACTGTGCTACTTAGTCAACCATCAGCACCTGCCGATAATCCCTTTGATCCAGGGCCAGCAGCCTCTGAGAGAACTTTGATTTATTTTCATCAGCGGAGGTGCAGTGACCCTAAACAGCTACAAACTTTTCCTGGGAATTGTTTGCGGGAGGCACATACCAACACAGATGCCTTCGCAGCAAGCAGCAGCTCTCACCTCAGAGCAAGAACAAGAGGCAGCACCTAGATAGATGTGATCACCACCATCACAGTTGTGCTGCAATCATCCGCACTTCACACAATACCATGAAACGTAAAAGGACCATTTGGGGGTGGCTTTACTAACTTGTAATTAGAATGATTATCAATAATTCGGTTGGGAGTGTTTGTTTTACCTGAGGTCACTGATGCAGGCTGTACTGGAGTAATTCAAGCAAAGGTATGGATGCTGTCTCCACTAGTGTTATGAACACCATTTCCACTAGTATTAATACCAAAGGATAGCTGGATAGTGTATTTAATTTTGTTCAAAGCAGCTGTGTTCCAAGCTGACTCTGTAGAGCATGGCTCACAAGGATTCGAGTCCATAAGAATCCCTGAAATACATTTGGCTTAGTCCCTACAAACTCAGCCTCTTATGTTGAAGTGTAGTGTAACCCTTAGTTGTGCACGTTCCACTAATCTTGAGGGGGAGAGATGTGTTAAATGCAATGGGAATAGGCATTGGAACTATGAACAAGTGAAAAATTGGGTACATTGCAAAATTTAGTGGAAGAGCAAATAGATCACAGGCATACAGTCCCATTTAATAATCCTTGGAACACACCTGTATTTGTGATAAAAAAGAAATCTGGAAAATGGCGTTATTCACATGACTTTTCTAGACAAACTACAAGAGGTCTTAAATAAGCAGGCAGACAATATCACCACTAGATAAGTGTTGCTTAAACAATTAGCCTTAAAGAATGCAAAGATGGACTTAGTGCACTGTTAATTGCATGATCACCTGTTACAAAGATTGCTTGTTTTACCAGAATTGACTGATGCCGACTTTACGAGAGCAATGCAAGTAATAGCTTGGATGCCTATGCCTCCTGGCTTTATATCAAAGGGCACTAGAATCACTCAGCTGATTTGTTTTTCAGCAATTGTACCCCATGAAGGAAATTGCATACAGGGAGACAGAGGCTGTGGTTCAACTGACCAGTCCATGATTCTATCAACACAGAAACTACAAAAAAGAAAAAAATAAAAGACTACCATAAGTGAAATATTTGTTAGACAATCGATATAAGCCTTATTAGATAATGCATAGATAAGTATTTTAAGTGTTGTATGTTCCCGGTACCGTGTGTAATTTAAACATCCATAACATGGAAAAGTTTTGGATCCAATAGTAATAACCAACATTGTATGAATGTATTCAGCTAGCTGAGAAATGAGTGGTTGTGTGCGTGTGTGTGTGTTTGAAGCGCTTCAAACGTTTGTAAGACTTAAAAATTGGTTTTAATTAATCTTGAAAATACATTTCTGGGACCTTTCAATCTCAAATGTCCACTAAGCCGGCAAACAGGTAGATTTACCTGGGGATCTTTGGAATGAAAGGCTTCAGAAGGAAAAGTTTTAAAATACCTAGCAAAACATGCAGCTGTATGTGTGTGAGTGCCCACCCCCCGCCCTCCCGCCCTTCTCCTTCCTTTCTAAGTTTTTTTTCCTTTCAGCTTTGCAGAAGTCCAGAGGAGTTAACTGTGTTATCTCTCTAGGGGAATGCCAATTTGTGAGAACACTCTGCATTCCAGTGTCCCTCATCAGCAACTGCTGGGCCCTAGCGCAGACAACCTTTAGGGATAATTGAGCCAATGACAGAGGAAAATTCAAAAGATTCATTATGAATTATTGAGTGGATATTTTTGCTACACCAACCCCAAAACCCAATAGTAACTAGACTCGAAATGATTACAATGATAATCACTGAGGGAAGAAAAAGAAGTGTTCAGTTATTAGGCCAAGACTTGACAATCATTTATATCCCAATGACAAAAGAATATGCTAACTGGTGCATGGCAAATATTTTGAATTTACAAGTAGATCTAACAGATTATCCAGGAAGTATTGATATCCATTTACCAAGTCATACCATTATTGAACGTGTCCATCAAGTAGTAAAAACACTGTTAACAAAAAAAAAAAAATGGGGGGGAATCAGGAGACACACTGCAAAACAGGTTGATAAAGGTGCAATATGTAATGAATTTTTTGCGATTAGCAGGAGATGATCAAATTGTGCCAAAGTTGAAGCATATACAAACCATGTAGTCAAAATTAGAGCAAGTACAAGACAATGTGAAAGTGCTATTGAAAAACAGTTTTTATGGGCGATGGACAGGTCTGTATAAGCTGCTAACATGGGGACAAGGTTATGCTTGTGTTTTAACAGATACAGGACCACTTTGGGCACCTGCGAGGTGGATCAAGCCCGCATTGCTGCATGACAACTGTTAAGCCCCAACCACGAAAGCAGTCAACAAGAATGAAGAGGATGTTAACGTTATGGATGCTCTTAATCCTATGAGTGGTAGTTAAAGGATTCACTGGCTGGTTAAAGGATTTGATTAAGTGTGCACTTATGTTAGTTATTATAGCTCTTGCATTGCTTCTTGTATTACCCTGTTTGTTTCGATGCTTTCAAAAGTCAGGGGAAAGACTTTTAAATAAAGCTTGGGTTGTGCAAAAACAAAAAGGGGGAATTGTTGAGGAATTTTTAGATCAAAATGGGCACGGATATTTAGACGTGCACAACCCAGCTTTTGCACCTGAATAAAGCTAGCCTTGCAAAAGAATTACTCACTGTAGAGGACACGTTGCCTTTAAGGTTTCTCTCTGTATTATTAGAAAGTTGCTCTGTCTTGTACTCCTCTCACTTCTCACGGGAAGCTTTCCTCAGTAGTTCTTGACTTGTTATTTTGTAGACCAGAGTGCTCACATAGCCGTTTCTCATGGGAAAGCATAATACTGTAGGTAAACAATGATTGTTTACTGCTAAAGGAGAACTGACAAATCAGCTTGTAACACCATGGCTTGCCCCTGCTGAAGAGGGGTATAAATGTATTGTGAACTCTGAATAAAACGACTTCACTAGATCATATTGGTCGTGTGGTGTCCATATCCTCTGCAGCGTTGAGTGACAGAGATATATGCTATACCAGACCTTGGCTTGCAATGGCTGCCTGGACTCTCCTACTTTGGGTTGTGCTCACCTCCAGTTGTACCCCAGGATCTCTAAATGAATGTTCTAAATGTTACCAATGTCTGCATATTAGAGGGGCTTCCAATCTTAATTACCACACTCACATAAATAGGTATTGCTATGACTTGTGAAGTTTAACCACTTGTAACTTGGGGAAGATACAGTTGTGGGTAGGAAGAAACTTGGGAAAAGGAGGAATAAGGCTGAGAATAGGGTGACCTAAGGGATAAGAATGGATGTGTTTCACCAAGGAAGGACATTGGGACATATAAAATTGCACATGTCCCAGTGCAGAAATGGAAGTCTATGTTAGATTCTGGATGGTGGGATAATCTCTTGTGGGTAGCTTGGTGGAAAAAAGTAGGTTTCTTTTTATTGTGTTCATTCACTGGGTTACTCTTTTTACCATGCCTTATACCGTGTTTTATAAGACTGATTTCCAATGTAGTCGAAGGGATGCAGCTAACCAGCATGCCAATAAATCCACAGATGACAACCCTAGGCCAGAGTGAGATGGCCCAGAAAATTATGGTGTTGAAGAAACGAGACTGAAAGAAAGAAGGACAAGATGAGAAATTACAATCAATATTATGTAAATTAGAGCAAAGCTATGGGCTTCAGCAAAAAATGTAATAAGTAAGAGAGGGTGAATTGTGGGAATTAGTTGATAAGTTTTGCTGCAGCTGGTGTGCATGTTTAATTATCTTGTCATATAAATCTGTCATGTATCGAGAAATAATATGTAGGTGATATCCAGACATGATGCTTAGCTGTCTAACAAGATACAGTTGGCAACAATAACCTGACGGGAGTCTCCGGACATGGTTGAATATATTCTTTGTTTAAAACTAGTATATATACTCACTGTTTTTTGTAGGACCTTATGCCTTTTTCAGAAGGGCATCCAATTCAGCGCTGAATTGTAAAATAAAAATATTATTATCTTTGCTTCAAAGACTTTGTCCTTTTTAATATTTTACCAGTGAATGAGTGTTTCTCACATCCAATCTAAACCTCCCCTGGTGCAACTTGAGACCATTTTCCCTTTGTCCTATTACTTCTTACTTGAGAGAAGAGACCAACACCCACCTTGCTATGTCCTACAATCCTACATTTTAGAGGTCTCCCTTCAGCCTCTTCTTCTCCAGACTAAACAACCCCAGTTCCCTCAGCCACTCCTCATAAGACTTGTGCTCCAGCCCCTTCACCAGCTTTGTTGCTCTTCTCTGGACACATTCCAGCATGTCAAAATCCTTCTTGCACTGAGGGGTGCAAAACTGAGCACAGTATTTGAGGTGCAGGCTTGACAGTGCCAAGTACAGGGTCAGAATCACTTCCCTAGTCCTGCTGTTTCTGATACAAGCCAAGATGCTGTTGGCCTTCTTAGCCACCTGAGCACACTGCTGACTCATGTTCATGGCGTTGTGCCGTGTTCAAGATCCATAAGACATCTGAGTGACACTAATCTGGCAGCAAGAAAAGGTGGCATGAAAACCCTGTGCCTCCAGAAAAGGATAAAGGGTCTTCTTGCCCTGCAAAATATTCTGCTTGATTTTTTTATTTAGGCATTCAGGTTTCTCTCTTGGGATGGAGAAAGACAGCTTGTTTCACACAGAAACATGGGCTTTGTTATGCTCTGGCTTCTGCCACTCAAGGAAGGTCCATCCTGCTCATGGGTATGAGAGTTTGAACAGTAACCTGCTCCATTTACATATATTAAAATAAGTATTTTAACAAAGAATGATGTGCTCTTGCTAATTTTCTGTTCAGTGCCCTGGTCAGCTCTGAAATCTCATCAAGGAGAAGATAGGCCTCGCCAGGGAGAGGTCCCAGATACAAAGAAGCAGAGGTAAGGGAGAAAGAACAAGCACAACAAGATTTTTCTGAGTGCTATAGATCAATGGGTTGGTCCCTCCATGCTTTCAACATTCTTTACATTGCATTCCTGAAAGAAATAAGATGCAGGAAGGCGGTGAGAGTCAAATGATATGACCTGAAACAGCAGTGGTGTGAGCAGGACTCCCGCAGTTGCATTCCACCTCCTGCAAACCAGCATAGAAGAAAAAGCCACATTTAAATAAGGGAAATTATAATTACATTGCTATGATACCTGGGTCTCGCATGTGGTATTAGTTTCACAGAATCACAGAATCACAGAATAACCAGGTTGGAAGAGACCCGCCGGATCATCGAGTCCAACCGTTCCTATCAAACACTAAACCATATCCCTCAGCACTTCGTCCACCCGTGCCTTAAACACCTCCAGGGAAGGTGACTCAACCACCTCCCTGGGCAGCCTGTTCCAGTGCCCAATGACCCTTTCTGTAAAGAATTTTTTCCTAACGTCCAGCCTAAACCTCCCCTGGCGGAGCTTGAGGCCATTCCCTCTTGTCCTGTCCCCTGTCACTTGGGAGAAGAGGCCAGCACCCTCCTCTCTACAACCTCCTTTCAGGTAGTTGTAGAGAGCAATGAGGTCTCCCCTCAGCCTCCTCTTCTAGAGGCTAAACAACCCCAGCTCTCTCAGCCGCTCCTCATAAGGCCTGTTCTCCAGCCCTTTCACCAGCTTTGTTGCTCTTCTCTGGACTCTCTCCAGAGCCTCAACATCCTTCTTGTGGTGAGGGGCCCAGAACTGAACACAGGATTCGAGGAGCGGTCTCACCAGTGCCGAGTACAGAGGGAGGATAACCTCCCTGGACCTGCTGGTCACACCGTTTCTGATACAAGCCAAGATGCCATTGGCCTTCTTGGCCACCTGGGCACACTGCTGGCTCATATTCAGTCGGCTGTCAACCAACACACCCAGGTCCCTCTCCTCCAGGCAGCTTTCTAGACAGACTTCTCCTAGTCTGTAGCACTGCATAGGGTTGTTGTGCCCCAAGTGCAGGACCCGGCACTTGGCCTTGTTCAACCTCATGCCATTGGACTCTGCCCAGTGGTCCAGCCTCTTCAGATCCCTTTGCAGAGCCTCCCGACCCTCCAGCAGATCGACACTTCCACCCAGCTTAGTGTCGTCCGCAAACTTGCTAAGGGTGCACTCGATGCCTTCATCCAGGTCATTGATGAAGACATTGAACAGGGCTGGACCCAGCACTGAGCCCTGGGGAACCCCACTTGTCACTGGCCTCCAGCTGGATTTCACACCATTTCCCACCACTCTCTGGGCCCGGCCATCCAACCAGTTTTCCACCCAGGAGAGTGTGCGCCTGTCCAGGCCAGAGGCTGACAGTTTCTCAAGCAGAACGCTGTGAGAAACTGTGTCAAAGGCTTTGCTGAAGTCCAGGAAGACCACATCCACAGCCTTTCCCTCATCCAGCAGCCGAGTCACTTTGTCATAGAAGGTGATCAGGTTAGTCTGGCAAGACCTGCCTTTTGTGAACCCATGTTGACTGGACCTGATCACCCGGTTCTCTTGCATGTGCTTCATGATAGCACTCAAGATCACCTGCTCCATGACTTTCCCTGGCACTGAGGTCAGACTGACAGGCCTGTAGTTTCCTGGGTCCTCCCTGCGGCCCATTTTGTAGATGGGCACAACATCAGCCAGCCTCCAGTCCAGTGGGACTTCCCCAGTCTTCCAGGACTGTTGGAAGATGATGGAAAGGGGTTTGGCCAGCACATCCGCCAGCTCCTTCAGTACCCTAGGGTGAATCCCGTCCGGCCCCATAGACTCGTGGCTGTCCAGTCGGGCTAGCAAGGCTCTGACCACCTCACAGAATCACAGAATCACAGAATAACCAGGTTGGAAGAGACCCACCGGATCACCGAGTCCAACCGTTCCTACCAAACACTAAACCATATCCCTCAGCACCTCGTCCACCCGTGCCTTAAACACCTCCAGGGAAGGTGACTCAACCACCTCCCTGGGCAGCCTGTTCCAGTGCCCAATGACCCTTTCTGTAAAGAATTTTTTCCTAACGTCTAGCCTAAACCTCCCTTGTCGGAGCTTGAGGCCATTCCCTCTTGTCCTGTCCCCTGTCACTTGGGAGAAGAGGCCAGCTCCCTCCTCTCTACAACCTCCTTTCAGGTAGTTGTAGAGAGCAATGAGGTCACCCCTCAGCCTCCTCTTCTCCAGGCTAAACAACCCCAGCTCTCTCAGCCGCTCCTCATAAGGCCTGTTCTCCAGCCCTTTCACCAGCTTTGTTGCTCTTCTCTGGACTCTCTCCAGAGCCTCAACATACTTCTTGTGGTGAGGGGCCCAGAACTGAACACAGGATTCGAGGAGCGGTCTCACCAGTGCCGAGTACAGAGGGAGGATAACCTCCCTGGACCTGCTGGTCACGCCGTTTCTGATACAAGCCAAGATGCCATTGGCCTTCTTGGCCACCTGGGCACACTGCTGGCTCATATTCAGTCGGCTGTCAACCAACACCCCCAGGTCCCTCTCCTCCAGGCAGCTTTCTAGACAGACTTCTCCCAGTCTGTAGCACTGCATAGGGTTGTTGTGCCCCAAGTGAAGGACCCGGCATTTGGCCTTGTTAAACCTCATGCCATTGGACTCTGCCCAGCGGTCCAGCCTGTTCAGATCCCTTTGCAGAGCCTCCCGACCCTCCAGCAGATCGACACTTCCACCCAGCTTAGTGTCGTCCGCAAACTTGCTCAGGGTGCACTCGATGCCTTCATCCAGGTCATTGATGAAGACATTGAACAGGGCTGGACCCAGCACTGAGCCCTGGGGAACCCCACTTGTCACTGGCCTCCAGCTGGATTTCACACCATTTCCCACCACTCTCTGGGCCCGGCCATCCAACCAGTTTTCCACCCAGGAGAGTGTGCGCCTGTCCAGGCCAGAGGCTGACAGTTTCTCAAGCAGAACGCTGTGAGAAACTGTGTCAAAGGCTTTGCTGAAGTCCAGGAAGACCACATCCACAGCCTTTCCCTCATCCAGCAGCCGAGTCACTTTGTCATAGAAGGTGATCAGGTTAGTCTGGCAAGACCTGCCTTTTGTGAACCCATGTTGACTGGGCCTGATCACCCGGTTCTCTTGCATGTGCAAGTTTCACTGAGAGACTTCAAAGCACTGATAGTTAAGTGCTGCTGGGCTCCCGTAGCAGGTAGGGAAAGTGAGGCATGCAGCTTTGGTCTTCGCTCAAGGCAAGGAAATGGCTCAGTGTTAGAGATGGAGACAGATTTTGCTGCTTTTGTGCCGATCAGCCCTAGAGAGCATCCCAGGCACAGAGAGCCAAAGCAGTTGCCCTACTCCAGAGTGTGACTCACCACAAAGCTCAGGTGCCTAAGATGAGATTTAGGTGGAGTCACCTGAACTTTAAAATTTTATCCACTCTCCCCACCTCATCCCCCACCCCCACCAACCTGCTGCCTAACACTGTCTTCTAGATCCTTGCCATTCATGCCACCCTGCTCCAGGCAGAGTCCCTACTCAAGCACATGGGGATTTCTGCAGAGCCTTCAGAAATATTTCAAATCCAGGCTATGACAAAGCTCTGTCTCCAGACTGGGTTTGCAGGTATCTTTTTCTGCCCAGGCAAAGATCTAAGCAACTCCAAGCTAAACTCTGTGTAACTCTTGCTTTATCCTGGGCTGAACTTGCACTCAAGCTGGATTTTTTTTCCTTGGTTTTATGGGCTTGTTCAAATTTAATTGCAAACATAATGACTGGAAAATGGCAGTCACCAAGGTCTCTTGGAGCACATGGTGGCTCTTCAAAAAGGCCAGGAATCAGTCACACTTGCAGAGGAAGTAAATATATGGATCACAGAACAAGGGTGCAGGTAATGGGGGAGATCATAGAATGGTTTGGGTTGGAAGGGACCTTAAATATCATCAAGTTCCAATCCCCCCTGCCATAGGCAGAGACACCTCCTACTAGACCAGACTGCTCAAAGCCCCATCCAACCTGTATTTGAACACTTCCAGGGAGGAGACAATGAAGCGATCTGGCCTGATCAACAGGCCTAAAAAAAAATAATTGACCTATGGATGGTTCATATTGCATTGCTATGGGTACTGTTTAATTGTAACTTCTCGCATTGCTATGATCAGTAGAATTGTGCTGTGCTATTTTAATTGTAATACATAGAGCATGAGACGATGCACCATAGTTGCATTATCAGTAGAATTGTACTATGCTGTTTTAATTGTAGCTTCTTCACAGGATGTGAGAAGGTACGTCATAGAGTCCACAGACAGTGAGTGATTACCATTCTGACTGACCATCAACACCTTGGCTGACCAATCAGCATAGCAGACATGGAGCATGCACACTGTGTGAAAAGAGGAGAAATATGCAGGAATGCTGCATCTCAGTAGCTCACTTAATTCAAAGACAAGAGATATGCAGGAATATTACCCTGACAACAGCCCTCTTAGTTCAAAGATAAGAGATATCCAGCAGCTCCCTTGATTTCTGTACTATTCTATGATTCTATGATTCTGGCCAGGCTCCAGGAGGGAGGCCAATGAGGCAGCTGAGACCAGAGTTTCTGCATTTTTAGAATGATGTAATGCAGCAATTAAGGCACGGACGTCGTCAATGGGGGCGACAACTGAGATCAACTTTATTGAGAGGGTGCAAACCTTATATAGTGCCTCTGTATCCAGTAACAGCTATCCCAGTGAATTTCCACCCGTGAGAATCCTGCAGCGCAGCAACAGAGTGCAACCCTCTGTTTTCCGCAGATGTGCCCCTTATCTTCATGTTTTCTTCTTAGTGCATTCCTTTCCTATTAACCCATGGTCCTTAATAAAGATTCCAAGGTCTCAACAAGCTAGCAAGCATGAGAACATGGTCCGTTTGTTCGGTGCTTGCTGCTAATATTGCAGGTACACCAAGGCATTGTCTCTTTGCCCCAGCTTACACGCAATACTGGAATCTTTTTGCCCACATTTCCCCCTTATTTTATTTATAAACATTATAAACTATATAAACCATCAATTGTTTGTTGTAGCTTTCACGGAAAACATCATCGACACATGATTAAACATAGAAACATCTTACTATAGATACAGACAATTATACTAATGCAAGAAAAGTGATTTTGATTAAGGCCTTTAGCTAGCTTTCTAACTTAAGAATCCTTTATAACAAGTTTTTTCAATCATCATTCATCTTCAAGCTTCTTTGCCCCGTCCATGAGTGCTCATATAGCCCCAGCATTATTGCTGTCCATATTAGTATCGCCATCATCTTCATCATAATTGCTATCTCTGCTTAGATATGGATGGACACACCACACTGGCATCCATTTGGGTCCTTGACCTGTGGAAACACAAGCATATCCTTGAACCCATGTTATTAACTGATGTGGTCCTTCCCATCGGCCTGATTCCAAAGATTTTAATAACACCTTGGCTCCTTCCTTTTTGAGCTGCTGACCCTCTGTTTGCAAAGATGAAAAATGCCTTACTATAGGAGATTGCTCCACTCCCTGATCTTCCCGCACATTTAAGTAATTCAACACATATAGTACCTTCCCTAATCTGTTTTGCGGTGTTTCACCATTCATTCCCCCTTTTTGTTCTAATAACATATTTTTTAGTGTGTGATGGGCTCGTTCTACTATCACCTGTCCTTCTATTATTTACACCTTATATGCCCACTGTCCATTTTCTTTCCACGTTAGTACTGCTCTTCCTGTTTTTCCTGAGCCATTCAGTAAATATTGTAGGGCCATCAACCGGTCGCTCTCTACATAAGGGCTTCTGTTCTATTTGTAGTGTTTGCAGAGAGGAAAACAATTTATGACTCGGTAAGTGGATATCAATACTTCCTGGATAATCTGTTAGAGCTACCTGTAAATTCAAACTATTTGCCATGCACCACATAACATATTCCTTTGCCACTGGAATATAAATGATAATCGGGTCTTGACCTAATAATTGAACATTTCTTTTTCTTCCCTTAGTGATTATCATTGTAATCATTTCAAGTGATATCCACTCAATAATTCGTAATGAAACTTTTGAATTTTCCTCTATCATTGGCTCAATTATCCCTAAAGGTTGTCTGCGCTAGGGCTCAGCAGTTGCTGATCTGATGAGGGACACTGGAATGCAGAGTGTTCTCACAAATTGTCATTCCCCTAGAGAGATAACACCGTTAACTCCTCTGGAGTCCGGCAAAGCTAAAAAAAAAAAACATAGAAAGGAAGGAGAAGCGGCAGGCACTCACACACAGCTGCAAGGCTGGGCTTTATCCATTAATTTTTCTCTCTCTCTCTTTCCTTTTTTTATGTTTTGCTAGGTATTTTAAAATTTTTCCTTCTGAAGCCTTTCATTCCAAATATCCCCAGGTAAATCTACCTGTTTGCTGGCTTAGTGGACATTTCATAGAATCATTGAATCATAGAATAACCAGGTTGGAAGAGACCCACCGGATCATCAAGTCCAACCATTCCTATTAAACACTAAATCATGTCCCTCAGCACCTCATCCACCCGTGCCTTAAACACCTCCAGGGAAGGTGAATCAACCACCTCCCTGGGCAGCCTGTTCCAGTGCCCAATGACCCTTTCTGTGAAGAATTTTTTCCTAATGTCCAGCCTAAATCTCCCCTGGCGGAGCTTGAGGCCATTCCCTCTTGTCCTGTCCCCTGTCACTTGGGAGAAGAGGCCAGCACCCTCCTCTCTACAACCTCCTTTCAGGTAGTTGTAGAGAGCAATGAGGTCTCCCCTCAACCTCCTCTTCTGCAGGCTAAACAACCCCAGCTCTCTCAGCCATTCCTCGTAAGACTTGTTCTCCAGCCCCTTCACCAGCTTGGTTGCTCTTCTCTGGACTCTCTCCAGAGCCTCAACATCAATCTTGTGGTGAGGGGCCCAGAAATGAACACAGGATTCGAGGAGCAGTCTCACCAGTGCCGAGTACAGAGGGAGAATAACCTCCCTGGACCTGCTGGTCACACCGTTTCTGATACAAGCCAAGATGCCATTGGCCTTCTTGGCCACCTGGGCACACTGCTGGCTCATATTCAGTCATCTCTCAACCAACACCCCCAGGTCCTTCTCCTCCAAGCAGCTTTCTAGACAGACTTCTCCTAGTCTGTAGCACTGCACAGGGTTGTTGTGCCCCAAGTGCAGTACCCGGCATTTGGCCTTGTTAAACCTCATGCCATTTGACTCTGCCCAGTGGTCCAGCCTGTTCAGATCCCTTTGGAGAGCCTCCCGACCCTCCAGCAGATCAACACTTCCACCCAGCTTAGTGTCATCCGCAAACTTGCTAAGGGTGCACTCAATGCCTTCATCCAGGTCATTGATAAAGACATTGAACAGGGCTGGACCCAGCACTGAGCCCTGGGGAACCCCACTTGTCACTGGCCTCCAGCTGGATTTCACACCATTTCCCACCACTCTCTGGGCCCGGCCATCCAACCAGTTTTCCACCCAAAATTTTGAGACTGAAACCCAAAATTTCTCCCCAAAATTTGAGACTGAAAGATCTCAGAGATGTATTTCTAAGATTAATCAAAATCAATTTGTAAGTCTTACAAACGTTCGAAGCATTACAAAGACACACACACACACGACCACTCATTTCAAAGCTAGCTCAATGCATCCATATAATGTTGGTTGTGACTAGTGGATAATAACAGAACAAGTATTTCAATTCTGGCAAAATATTGCTCTTCGTTGCTCTGTGAGTGTCATACTTTACAGGTTCATGCTTTCATAGAATCATGGACTGGTCAGTTGAGCCAAAGCCTCCATCTCCTCGTATGTGATTTCCTGCATGGGGTACAATGCAGTGTACCATGCGGTGCCTGATGGGAGGGGGCGGTCCCGGAAGCTACCGCGGGGGATTTAAACGGTCCTTAGGGAGCACAAGTGAAGAGAAGTGGGGTAAAGTAGTGCGGGGCATGTTAAACAGGGCAGTTTGAGCGGCAGTTTGAGCAGGGAGGGCGCAGAGAGGGGCTGGAGCATGGCCAGAAGAGACTGAGGACAATGGTGGCTACCCGTCAAAAGATTAAGGCTGCACCAAGCATGATGGAAGCTGCCACTCAGATGGAGCCCCAGTGGGCACATGCAGCTACCCAGACCCTGGGCTGCAGACAGTGCCCCCCTCCCACAGCGGCTCATGCCTTTGGCACTGGCTCCACCTGTGGCAGCTGTGCTTGGGTGGGGGAACTCCTTCATGTGGTGGAAGAGCTGAGGAAAGAAGTGAAAAGGCTGAGGACCATCAGGGAATGTGAGAGGGAGATAGATCAGTGGAGCAGGGCCCTCTCACAGGCTGCCAGAGCTAGTGAGGCTGTGCACCACCCACCGGTAAGCTGCAAGGCTGGGAGAGAGAGAGATGGGTAATGGCAGCAGGTTCCTGTCCGGAGAAGGAAACCCGCTCCCCCAACCCAGACAACTAACCCCCAGATGCCCCTGGGGAACAAATATGAGGTGCTGCAGGTGCACCCATCCCTAAGGATGAAGAGGACTGCACCCACAGCCTGGAAACATTTCCAAAGCTTTGCCATCCTGAGACAGTCATAAAAACATCCTCTGTAAAAAAGAAGAGGAGGGTGATTGTCTTGGGGGATTCCCTTCTTAAAGGAACAGAGGGTCCCATCTGCAGACTGGACCCCCTCCAAAGGGAGGTCTGCTGCTTGCCGGGAGCATCAGTAAGGGATGTTACTAGAAAACTTCCGTCCCTGGTCAAGGACACAGATTACTACCCGCTCTTAGTATTTCAAGTTGGCAATGAGGACATGGAGCATAGGAAGCCTAAAGCTGTTAAGAGGGACTTCAGGGCTCTAGGGAGAATGATCGAGGGCTCTGGGGTGCAGGTAGTAGATAGCTCCATTCCAATACTAAGGAATGAGGAGCAAGAAGTGAGGAAGAAGAAATTGATTAATGACTGGCTCAGGGACTGGTGTGAAAAGAGGGGCTTTGGGTTCTTTGATCATGGGGAAGCCCACGCACCCCCAGGCTTTCTTACTAGGGATGGGACATGCCTGTCTCCTAGGTGGACTAAAGCCCTCTCTAAAAATCTAGTTAAGCTCTTAAATCGAGCTTTAAACTAGATGTGAGGGGGGAGGGGATGGAGGCCAGGCCAGATGGGAGTGAGCCTGGAGGTGGGATTTCAGTGTCAAAGGGGTGGTGTGCTGGTGAGGACCGCCAATATATCACCACTAAGCATGAGGGTGCGAGTGCACCTGGGGATGGTAAGCAGGAAACTGGCACGGTGGCCTTAGTTAACCCAAGGACCACTCAATTGGGAAGAAACCCTATTACGAGGGCTGTAGGTTCGCCAGACCGGCTGAAGTGCATTTACGCCAATGCATGCAGCATGGGCAATAAGAAGGAGGAATTGGAAGCTGTGGTAGGGCAAGGAGACTATGATGTCATTGCCATTGCGGAGACGTGGTGGGATGACTCGTATAACTAGAGTGTACCCATGGTGGGGTATAAACTCTTCAGGAAGGACAGGAAGGGCTGAAGAGGAGATGGGGTAGCCCTCTGTGTTAGAGAGGGCTTTGATACCCTTGAGCTGGATTACGGTCAGGAAGGGACTGAGTGCCTGTGGGTAAAAATCAGAGGAGCCCACGGGCAGGCAGATATTGTGATGGGAGTCTGCTATAGACCACCCAGCCAAGAAGAAGCAGCTGGTGAGCTCCTCTACAAACAACTGAGAGTAGTCTCAAGATCGTTACCTCTAGTCCTCGTGGGAGACTTCAATTTCCCGGATATCGGCTGGGAGTATAATACAGCAGAAAGGAAGCAGTCCCGGAGGTTCCTGGAGTGCGTGGAAGACAACTTCCTCACACAGCTGGTGAGCGAACCAACAAGGGACGGCGCCCTCCTGGACCTACTGTTCGTGAACAGAGAAGACCTTGTGGGGGATGTGAGGGTTGGAGGACACCTGGGGCAAAGCGATCATGAGATGATAGAGTTCTCAGTGCAGGGTGAGATGAAGAAGGAGGTTAGCAGAACAGTCGCGCTCAACTTTCAGAGAGCAGACTTTGGACTGTTCAGAAGGCTGGTCGGAAAAGTCCCATGGGAGGTGCTCCTTAAGGGCAAGGGAGCCCATGAGGGCTGGGAGCTCTTCAAAAAGGAACTCCTAGCAGCTCAGGAGAAAGCCGTCCCCATGTTCCGGAAAAGTAACCGGCGGGGTAAGAAATCAGCATGGTTGAGTAGGGAGGTCCTGAGAGACATCAATAAGAAGAGGAAGGTCTATGAACTTTGGAGGAAGGGGCAGGCATCCTGGGTGGACTATAGGGAGGAAGCGAGAATGTGCAGGGAAAAAATCAGGAGGGCTAAGGCCCAACTAGAAATCAGATTGGCCAAGTCTGTGAAAGACAATAAAAAAACTTTCTACAAATATATCAACAGTAAAAGGAGGACTAGGGAGAATCTCCAGTTCCTACTAGATGCAGAGGGAACAACAGTAACAGGGGATGAAGACAAGGCTGAAGTATTCAATGCCTACTTTGCTTCAGTCTTTAATAGTAAGGAAAGTTGTTCCCTCTGCGCACAACCCCAGGGGTTGGAGGAGCAGAACGAGGTTCCCACGATCCAAGAGGAGGTGGTTAGAGACTTGCTTGCCCGGCTAGACATCTACAAGTCTATGGGGCCGGATGGAGTCCACCCAAGAGTTCTGAGGGAACTGGCGGATGTGCTTGCCAAACCCCTTTCCTGGATTACTGGGGAGGTACCACTGGACTGGAGGCTGGCTGATGTCGTGCCCATCTACAAGAAGGGGCACAAGGTGGATCCGGGGAACTACAGGCCTGTCAGTCTGACCTCAGTGCCAGAGAAAGTCATGGAGCAGGTGATCTTGAGTGCTATCACGAAGTACATGCAAGAGAACAGGGTGATCAGGCCCAGTCAACATGGGTTCACGAAAGGCAGGTCTTGCCAAACTAACCTGATCGCCTTCTATGATAAAGTGACTCGGCTGCTGGATGAGGGAAAGGCTGTGGATGTAGTCTTCTTGGATTTCAGTAAAGCCTTTGACACAGTTTCTCATAGCATTCTGCTTCAGAAACTGTCAGCCTCTGGCCTGGACAGGCGCACACTCTCCTGGGTGGAAAACTGGTTGGATGGCTGGGCCCAGAGAGTGGTGGTAAATGGTGTGAAATCCAGCTAGAGGCCAGTGACAAGTGGGGTTCCCCAGGGCTCAGCCCTGTTCAATGTCTTTATCAATGACCTGGATGAAGGCATCGAGTGCACCCTTAGCAAGTTTGCGGATGACACTAAGCTGGGTGGAAGTGTCGACCTGTTGGAGGGTAGGGGGGCTGTGCAATGGGATCTGAACAGGCTGGACCACTGGGCAGAGTCAAATGGCATGAGGTTTAACAAGGCCAAATGCCGGGTCCTGCACTTGGGGCACAACAACCCTATGCAGTGCTACAGACTAGGAGAAGTCTGTCTAGAAAGCTGCTTGGAGGAGAAGGACCTGGGTGTGTTGGTTGACAGCCGACTGAATATGAGCCAGCAGTGTGCCCAGGTGGCCAAGAAGGCCAATGGCATCTTGGCTTGTATCAGAAACGGTGTGACCAGCAGGTCCAGGGAGGTTATTCTCCCTCTGTATTCGGCACTGGTGGGACCGCACCTCGAATCCTGTGTTCATTTCTGGGCCCCTCACCACAAGAAGGATGTTGAGGCTCTGGAACATGTCCAGAGAAGAGCAACCAAGCTGGTGAAGGGGCTGGAGAACAGGCCTTATGAGGAGCGGCTGAGAGAGCTGGGGTTGTTTAGCCTGGAGAAGAGGAGGCTGAGAGGAGACCTCATTGCTCTCTACAACTACCTGAAAGGAGGTTGTGGAGAGGAGGGTGCTGGCCTCTTCTCCCAAGTGACAGGGGACAGGACAAGAGGGAATGGCCTCAAGCTCCGCCAGGGGAGATTCAGGCTCAACATAAGGAAAAAATTCTTCACAGAAAGGGTCATTGGGCAATGGAACGGTCTGCCCAGGGAGGTGGTTGAGTCACCTTCCCTGGAGGTGTTTAAGGCACGGGTGGATGAGGTACTGAGGGGCATGGTTTTGAGATTGGTGGGAATGGTTGGACTCGATGATCCAGTGGGTCTCTTCCAACCTGGTGATTCTATGATTCTATGATTCAATTGCTGGAAAACAAATCAGCTGAGTAATTCTAGTGCCCTTTGGTATAAAGCGAGGAGGCATAGGCATCCAAGCCATTACTTGCATTGCTCTCGTAAAGTCGGCATCAGTCTGTTCCGGTAAAACAAATAGTCTTTGTAAAAGGTGATCATGCAATTAACAGTGCACTAAGTCCATCTTTGCATTCTTTAAGGCTAATTGTTTAAGCAACACTTCTCTAGCAGCAATATTGCCTGCCTGCTTATTTAAGAACACTCGTAGTTTGTCTAGAAAAGTCATGTAATAAACGCTATTTTCCAGATTTCTTTTTTATCACAAATACAGGTATTATTACAGGTAAGGACTATTAATTGGGACTATATGCCCTCGATCTTTGTGCCCCTCCACTAAATTTTGCAATGTACCCAATTTTTAACTCATTCGTGGTTCCAATGCCTATTCCTATTGCACTTAACACATTTCTCCTCCATAAGATTAGTGGAACATGCATGACAAAGGGTTGCACTACTGCCATTTTAAGATGTTCTGGCTTTCCTCCTTTTTAAACTTAATGTGCACTTCAACATAGGATGCTGAGTTTGTAAGGACTACACCAAATGTATTTCAGGGATTCTTGTGGACCCAAAACCTTGTGGGCCATGCTCTACAGAGTCAGATTGGAACATAGCTGCTTTGAACAAAATTAATTGTGCTGTCTGGCTATCCTTTGGTATTAACACTGGTGGAGACAGTATCCATACCCTTGCTTTAATTATTCCAGTAAAGCCTGCATCTATGACCCCAGGTAAAACAAAGATTCCCAATGGAGTTACTGATAATCATTCTAATAACAAGGCAGTAAAACCACCCCACAATGACCCTTTTACATTCAGTGGTATTGTGTGGACTGCGGACGATTGCAGCACCACTGTGATGGTGGTGGCCACGTTCATCTTGGCGCTGACTCTGGTTCTTGCTCTGAGGTGAGAGCTGCTGCTTGCTGTGGAGGCATCTGTGTCGGCACGCGCCTCCAAACTGCGTTCTGCTCCTGTTTTTTTTGACAATGCTCTCCAGTTCTTATTCTATTTTGGTTTAGCTGAACTGGCAAAAATGTTTACCCTTTCCACACAAGTGTAGGAATCAGTGATAGCAAGGTAGACCTGTTTGATACTTCTTTGACTTGGGGTCCTTGAACTGACCTTGGGTTGTAAGAGCGGGAAAGTGAACAGAGGTGAACATCAGAGATGCAAATCAGGGTGGAGACAGCATTTAGGGGCAGCTGTGGGGTTTTGGAAGTCAACCAAGCAAATGTTGAAGCTGGTGATTGCGAGCATGTGGGCAATAGGCCTGGGCCAATCAGGATGCTATGAGAAGTGCGTGGACAGATGAGCAAAGGTATATAAACCTGTAAGTTCCAACAGTAAAGGTCTCCGCTTTTACATCTATCTGGAGTCCGTCTCGTCGTTTCATTCCCGCAAAATGGTGACCCCGATTTGATAGGGTATTTCAACACGATCAGGGTCCGGCAGGAATCGCAGCTCCGACAGGATCATCTGCAGGACCAACTGACTCCTCACACATTCCCGGGCATCACCATCAAGACGACAGGTGAGGAGCTGAGTAATCATGGGGCAGGGTGCATCATCAGAGCAAGAGTCAATAGTTAAGTTACTGCTCCAATTCCTTCAAAAGAGAGGAATCAAATATGATGAGACTAAGTTACGCATTTTGCTGAAATGGCTTCGCAACAACGGAGCCCCGTGGGATGCTGCCCTAGTATTCCGACCAAAAACATGGACAGAAGCGGGCAATTTAATCTGGGAGGTGGCTTCTCATGATGATCTTAATGCTACCTCTATAATGACAACTTGGCATTTATTTAAGGACACAATTGCTGCTTGGGACACCGAAAAGGCTGCTAGCAATTCCAACTCTAATGACCTATCAGGGACAGAACAACCTTTAATTGATCTAACTGAACAGAGCCGGTGGCATTGCCTGTGCGCCCCCTGATTTTAACCCCTTAGACGACTCAGAGTCGACACCCAAAAATCCTGCCAGTAACTGGGAGAAGATAAAGCGTGATGCATTAGCAGATGGCCATGCTCTTCCCTCTGCATTTCCAGTTATACGCCAGAATGCACTCAATGAGTGGGCTCCTTTTAACTGGGATGTGATAAAGGAGCTGAGGAAAACTGTTACCACGTGGGGACTCACCTCTCCCTACGCTCAATCCCTTTTGGAGAATGTATTGTTAGGCAATGTAATTACGCCATTTGATTGCAAAGAACTCGCTACAATGATCCTGACTCCCACTCAAAAGTTACTGTGGCAACAAAAGTGGGGAATGTTTTGTGAAACGGCAGCTTTGCAAAATCTCGACCGGCCAAGCGCCTCTGCTGCAGAGCCGGCTACGGCTAGGGGTGCAGGCCGGGGTGAAGGCCGGGCCAGCGGGTGGGTGGCGCCGGACCCTCCGCAGCCGCCGCCGCCGCCCTGTGGCTGCTGCCGCTTAGCAAGAACTACGCCGTGCAAGTGAACAAAACACTGTAGACCATCCTCACCCAGCTCTTCCCTGGATGCGACAATGGACGGTTACTCTGTAAAGCACTTCTAATTTTCTTTTGTTCAAACTTAACGTGGAAAACAGAGCAACCTGTATGGATGGACCAATGGCCCCTATCGACAGAAAAATTAGCTGCCCTAGAACAGTTCATAGCAGAACAAGAAAAACAGGGACACGTTATCCCTTCAACCAGCCCTTGGAACACACCTGTGTTTGTAATCAAAAAGAAATCGGGCAAGTGGAGGCTCTTACACGACCTCCGAGCAATCAATCATATTTTGGAAGATATGGGACCGCTTCAGCCTGGTCTTCCATCACCGACAATGATACCGAAGCAATGGGACATAATTATTATTGACTTAAAGGACTGTTTTTTCACTATTTGTGGAAGGATGGCTCAACGACTGAGGACATGATTTGATAGCAATGAACAATCCAGGGTTAACACTTGTGACTAGGCCTGGCGTTCCTCCTTAAAACTGACCTTAGTATGTTGATAGAAGAAGTGCATAACAAAAGCACGGAACTGGGACTGGAAAGTCCCTAAAACATCAAGACCATTGTACCAGCCCCTTTCTCGTGCTTAACATCTTTTAACCAATCTTGTAACTACTTAAGGCACATGAACAGCACAGTAGGACCAATTGTAAGTTGTTTTACTAGCTCGTGCTCTGCTAGAATAAGTATATAAGGAGTGTTGTATTTATGAATAAAGGAGAACGACTATACTCACATTGAGATTTCATCGTTACTCGGGGTCCGCCTCCCACTCCCACAACTATTCCAGTAAAAGATTTGCATTTTCTATCCCAACAATCAATAAAAGTCAACCACAGCGTCGTTATCAATGGACTGTACTGCCACAAGGAATGAAAAACTCTCCAACCATCTGTCAAGCATACGTGGCACTAGCTCTGCAACCTTTTCAACAAAAATATCCGCAATTAATATGTTACCATTACATGGATGACATCCTCATTGTAGGGCAAGAGACAGAAATACTCATGGCCAGTATGCATGATCTTAGAGCCTTTTTGCAAAACCGAGGACTGCAAATTGCACCAGAAAAAATCCAAACAATGGCACCCTGGAAATATCTTGGAAACATTATTTTTGACCATTCTGTCCAACCACAGCAAGTTCAGCTGAACAAAAAAGTCAAAGAAGTATCAAACAGGTCTACCTTGCATCACTGATTCCTACGCACAAGGGCAGATTTTAGGCCCTCTGTCCTAGCACTGCATGTGTCTGTCTCATTTAAAATGTCTCTCCTTGACACATCTATAATAGAACATCTTTCTGTCCTGGTGTACAGTCAGGGCAGCAGCCATTAGCTGTGCTTGATAGGTAAATGATCCCGGCTGCTGTTGTAGTATTTTTCAGACTGCGCTATATCTTTCTACATTTGTCATTAGGACTTTTTATTGCTGATTGCAAAATTAAGGCCTCTTTGGCTGCTCGGTTGCCTACCTGCTTGTCGAGCGCATCCTTCAATCTGTCTATAAATCCCATATGCAGTTCATGCCTCTTTCAGCTTTCCAACATCTGAATCTTTATAAGTGTTAGATAAGCCAAAAGCTGCGTCTGTTGTAATATTGCATTATTTAAATTGTCTTGATTCTTGAACTCCTACCAACGTCATCTAATCAAGATGTTTCTTATTGTGCTCTGTTGCAGTCCCTTCTGTAATGCCAAAACTGCCTGGGTTACACAAAGCGGCGGCAGCAGAAGCGGCAATGGGCAGCTCCCCTCGGCCCTCCCCTGTGGCGGAGCACTTTGTACTTTCTCTACAGATTTTCGAGTCTCCGGCCTCCCAGGAACAAATCTCAGGAAAAGTTTGTAGCTGTTTAAGGTCACCGCACCTCTGGAGACAAAAATAAATCAAAGTTCTCTCAGGGTCTGCTGGCTCTGGATCAAAAGGATTATCAGCAGTCGCTGATGGCCGTGCACTGGGCTCCAAATATGGAATATTACCACCTTCCTGCGTCTTTTGTGGTTCCGCTAAATCTCTGTGGGATCTTAAGTGTTTTGACATTCGATCATTAACCTCCACGTGGATAACAGGCTTACCGCCCCAGGGTCATCCCTGGTAGCCGCGTCCCGCAGCATCCCAGACTTTTATATCAGCTGCAGGAGTCAAATCTAAACCTGTATCCCGACCCTGTATCCATTTTAATGAAGTCCTGAGTCATCGCTCAGCATACTTAACATCCTGGTTTTTTAAACTTGATTTTAAGAGATGAAGTGTACTCTGCTCCTCCACAACAGCAAAGACCCCATTATTCTCGAGTTCCTGGTTGCTCACCTTATTTAAGGTGTTACTCGTCCGGACTACTTCAGTGCTCCACACTGGCCAAAATTCGTCCAACTGGACGTCACTACAGCTGCTTTTATCCAGCGGTTATGACCCTGAATATCAGGGTTTTCCCTGAGAGGTGTGGGTCCCTCTCAAGTTGGGTACCATTTGTAGCGATTAAGGCATGGATCCCGTCGATGAGGTGACAAACAAGATCACTTTATTGAGCGGATGCAAAACCTTATATAGTGTGTCTGTATCCAGTCAGCAGCTACCCCAGTGAATTTCCTCCTGTGAGAAACCCACAATTACAGTGATGGAGTGCAACCCACTATTTACCTCAGATGTGCCCCTTATCTTCACGTTTTCTGTCTAATGCATTCTTTTCTTACTAACTCACACTTCTTAGTGAAGATTCCAAGGTCTCAACAAGCTAGCAAGCATGAGAACACCAGCCATTTGCTCTGTGTTTGCTGCTAATATCATGGGTATGCCAAGGCATTGGCCGCTTGTCCCAGCATACGCACCACAAGGAAATCTTTCATGCCCGCGCCCAGCTCCCTCCTAGCCATGGACCCATTCACTTGCGTGTGCTCTGCAGTATTTGTGGTGACGTATTGTCATCGAGGGGTGGGGTAGGGAGCACAATCTCATATATTTGTATATATTTTATTAATTTCTAATTACTATCTTCATTATTATTACTGTTATTATTGTTATTTCATTAAAACTGTAGTTTTAGTTTCCAGCCTGCAAGTCTTTTTCCTGTCATTTTCCTTTCCCCTTTCCATGGGAGGAAGGGATTTAGGAGTTCAACTGCATGGCTTTAACTGCTAAAATTGACTGGGATGGGGCTAAACCATGACAGTTGGACACATACCAGACTGTAGCTGAAAAAGCTGCAGTACAAGTGCACAGTATAAATACAAGAAAAGGAGGGGACAACTAAATCATAAGAAAGTGCATTCAGTGACTGCAGAAGCAGATGTGCAGTGGGATCCTGATGATACCGAAAAAGCTGGCAAATAAATCCCTCTAAGACTTGTTTTGGAGTTTTAGATAGCAAGCATCCTTTATCAGGCCTGGGCAACATGCGGGAGTGATCTCTATCAGTCGTGTGCAATGAGACAAAAGCTGGTTACAGAATATATTTCCCACTTACATGCATATGTATAAATTTTCCCAGAAATCTTATGCATATTCTATAACTTTCCAAGGTATAATTAAAATGTTATGAAACTTCACAAAAGTCAAAACTTGTGCTAATTTGGAGTTGGCTCCAGCTCTCTGCTTGACCTTGAATTTGAGATAGAGAGAAAACTCCAAACAGAGGTGATTACAGAAGAGACACCTGTTGAGCACATAGCATACTTCACAGAAGACGCTATCATTTTCAAAGAATGAACAGTGTCTGGAAAAACACTGTTTTAAAGAAAACATGCTATCAGAGAGACATTTTGTCTAACTTTCAAAGAACACAATTACTTAGATGAAACTTGACTCTATCTTAAATCAAAATATTCCAGTTCTTGTAATAGCAACTGTCAGAAGAGATGCTGAGCAGGAATGACCATGAATGCTGCAGAGCCTCTGGAGATAAAACTGCAGAGAGCTTTGATAACCATCTAGCCTCCAGCCTGAGAAAATTCAACATCAGTGGCAAAACCAAGAAGGCATAGAAACAATAACAGTGGTCACGAGGAGCTGGGAAGGAGAAGAACAGCTGTGGAAATTTTTGTGAAGGACTTGCAGGACTGTTGTTGACATTTCACTAAGGTATAAAGATGAGCTTGTAACAATAAACTTGGTCTCATCTTGAAATGAAAGCAGAGTCCGTGTCTGTTAATATGCCACAAATGGCACCCGTATCGGGTCTGAATGGAGGTTGAGTTAGGAGCACGGTCCAGTGGCGCACATCGGCAGAACGTTTGGAGGGGCTGAAATGAAGTCCAGAGTGCGCGCCATAGACACCTGCCCGCTGGACGGAAGGTGAGCTGCCAGTAAGGGGATGGGGAACACGATAACCCAGGCAAAGAAAGATGTAATAGAATTATTTAAATGTATTTTAAAGAAACAAAACCGAAGGCTAGATATTAATGATCTTAAAGTGCTTTTGACATGGGCTTGGGAACATGAGCCGTCTTTTGATGTTTACTCGGCATTCGAGCAAGAAACCTGGAATAAGATCGGAGTTTGACTATGGGATCAAGCGACTAGGTCAGATAAAACAGCTACTAAGTTGCTCGGTCCCTGGCGGAAAGTTTTTGAAGCGTTAAAGGCGTATGTCGGCTCTAAAAAGCACAGCGATAATTCAGAGCCTAGTGCAGGATCGACAACAACTGCACTAATCCCCCACCCCCCTACACTGGCTGCGCTTGCCTTTGCAGCCCCCGACGGGGGGGCCGACAATCCCTTTGGACCGGGTCCGAGAGACCCCGAAAAGAAGCCTGATCTACCTCCACCCTGTCCCTCAGACCAACGGGCACAAGCCAGGAGGGAGGCGCAGCGGCGCGGGGAAGCAGAAATACTGCAAGCTTTGATCTATGCGCAGGACGGCGGTCCGTGCTGGGAACTATTTAGTTACAAAGCGATAAAGGAGATTCCAAAAGCTGCAAAAGAGAACGTACTAACTGCTCCAGAGCCGAGCCACCCGGCCGAGGGGTTCCGCCCCACCCCCCGCCCCAGCTCCTGCGGCCCCGACTGGAGCGGCTGCAGCAGCCCCGGGGCATTTACAGCGCCCACAGGACGGTCCTTTGGGACCGAAGGGCTGCAACAATCAGAAAGTTTAAGTGCCTTCAAAGAACAGGAACACGTCACACTGCAGTTCAGCTCATCCTTACGGCAATTAAGGGCCCCTTAGGAAGCGGACTTAGAGCACTGTTAATTGGACGATCATTTATCACAAAGCAAGGATTGTTTGTTTTACCGGGACTGATTGATGCTGATTTTACGGGAACAACACAAGTAATGGCTTGGACTCCTCTGCTTCCTGCTTTATACCAAAGGGCACTAGAATTGCTCAGCCGATCTGGGTGGAACAGTGGCCCCTCAGCACCGAGGAACTGCACCACCTTAAAGCTTTAGCGCAAGAACAATTACAAGCTGGACACATCGTACCAACTACCAGCCCGTGGAACACACCGGTGTTTGTAATACGGAAGAAAAGCGGGAAATGGCGTTTATTACATGACTTGTGAAAAATAAATGCGATTATTGGCCTATGGGAGCATTGCAGCCAGGAATGCCCTCGCTGACAATGTTACCACAAAACTGGGAGTTAACCATTATAGATTTGAAAGACTGTTCTTTTACCATTCCGTTACATCCAAAGGATGCAACACGTTTTGTTTTTTCTATTCCTTCTATTAATAGGGCAGAACCGAGCCAGCGGTATCACTGGACTGTATTACCGCAAGGCATGTGCCACAGTCCAACAATTTGTCAGTGGTTTGTAGCAAAAGCTTTATCACCAGTTCGTGAATTATATCCTCAAGCCCTGCTTTATCATTACATGGATGATATTTTAGTTGCAGCCTCGACACCAGAACAGACGGCTAAGGATGTAGCAGCTGTGACCGCAGCAGTTACTCAAGTAGGTCTTTGTGTCGCACCAGAAAAAAATCCAAAAAACTTCTCCGTGGAAATATTTGGGGTGGAAAATCCAAGAACAAACTATTCAACTACAGCAAGTTAAACTTTTATATTTTGTAAAGACTTTGAACGATGAGCAAAACATATTAGGAGCCATAAATTGGGTACGCCCCTTGATAGGCATCACTACAGAAGAATAACATCCTTTGTTTATGTTGTTAAAAGGGGATTCAGGTTTAACCTCTCCCAGGCAATTAGACAAATATTCATTGGTTGCATTAGACAAGGTCGCTAAAAAGCTTAGTCAGAAACAAATATTTTGCAAATGTTTAAATACTCCAATGGAATTATATATTATTTCAGCCAAATTCCAACCATTTGAAGTTTTAGCCCAATGGGTAGAAGGTGTGTCTGCCAAATTTAGACATTTAGAATGGGAATTTTTACCAAATCAGTTTTCTAAAACAATAACAACTCAGCATGAAATGTTATCTATGTTAATTCAAAAGGATCTCAATTGTTTATGTGCCTGGTACCATGTGTAGTTTGAATATCCATAGCATCGAAAAATTGTGGATCCAATAGTGATAACCAACATTGTATGAATGTATTCAGCTAGCTTTGAAATGAGTGGTCATGTGTGTGTGTTTGAAGCACTTCAAACGTTTGTAAGACTTACAAATTGGTTTTGATTAATCTTGAAAATATATCTCTGGGACCTTTCAATCTCAAACAGGTAGATTTACCTGGGGATCTTTGGAATGAAAGGCTTCAGAAGGATAAATTTTTAAATATCTAGCAAAACATAAAAAAAGGAAAGAGAGAGAGAGAAAAAAAAATGGAAAAAGCCCAGCCTTGCAGCTGTATGTGTGTGAGTGCCCCCCCCTTTCCCCTTCCTTTCTAAGTTTTTTTCCTTTTTAGCTTTGGCGAAGTCCAGAGGAGTTAACAGTGTTATCTCTCTAGGGGAATGACAATTTGTGAGTACACTCTGCATTCCTCATCAGCAACCGCTGGGCCCTAGCGCAGACAGTCTTTAGGGATAATCGAGCCAATGATAGAGGAAAATTAAAAAGGTTCATTATGAATTATTGAGTGGATATTTTGCCACACTAACCACAAAAAACAATAGTAACTAGACTCAGAATGATTACAATTATTGTTAGCAGAGTGACAAACACATAACCACACTAGGAGGTTATATGTGGTGCCCCGGGAACCAGGGGTACGCACCCAGATCCGGTTCCAAAGACTGTCACATCGCGTCCGCATTTTATTCTCTAAAAGTTTCGCAATCTATTGTATATTCAACAGGTTACTTCATTATCTAATACATATGTATAGGTAGGTTACTTCATCACCTTATTGCAACATCAGTCTCTACTGTGCCTGCGTAGCCCCCTCTGGTGGTCGTCCTGATGAAGTAAGTAGTCTTCCTCAGATGAAGTAAGTAGTCTTCCTCACATTGTCCTTTTCACTTCTTGTTCTTTTGGCAAACTCGTCGATTTTTCTTGGCTGGATCTGCTCCTATCTCCACTTGACCGCTCAGGTATATCTTTCTTGCCTCCCGAAACTTATTCTTCTGTCTTTTACAAAATTTATGATGGTCTTTTGGCTATTGCAGGTGTATGTTCTACTTGGGTAGGGTAGCTAGTACATACTTTCCCTAAGCACACCTGGATCCTATTTATCACATAAGGTCCCTTGAGCAAGTACCTTGGGGTCTGTTGCTAGGATACATTAAGAATCAACAGAATCATGCAGTTTCTACATTCAGTCCTAGTTCTTGATTGGTCGATGATCAGTGTTTGTCATACTTTAAGTGTAACTTTCCTAACATTTCCCCCCTTTGAAAATACTTCACCTTTGCAAGTATTTTCATTCTATGTAACTGTTTCCTGGTAAGTTGGTGGGGGTATTGGGTGCTGTGGATATTCTTGTGTCACTGCTCCAATAATTTTGTGCGTGCAATTCTGTTTGCGAGTAATTTCTCTTCGGATACACAAATACACCAGATAGATTGCAAGGAATATAGGCAAAAGTGTGAATATCGTCTGAATGAGAGAGTGTATCCAGCCAGTAAGATGGATGCCTAATTCATCAAATAATGCCCCGACCCAATTTTGACCAATTTCTTCTTTCTCTTTTTCAGCCTCTTCTTCTATTTTTCCCAAATGCGAGATATCATATTCCACATCGGCTGTGACATTAGGTATATGCACACAGCAGTGATCAGTTCGATCTTTGAGATATCCACAGACACCATGTTCTTTTAACAAGAGCATATCTAATGCCATTCTGTTCTGCAGAGTCATTTTTGTTGTCACCTGTAGCTGAAAGTTTAAATCTCGAAATCCCTTCTTTGTTATTCTAGCCAATCTTTCAGTTTGTCCGATTAGTTTGTAAATCATTTCTCTATTACGATATGCCGCTCTTTGGGCAAAAAGGGATTCTAATGCCCATCCTACTTTAACTCCTGTCTCAGGCTCCTGCCAAGTGTCGTCTATGTCTTCAATATCATTTTCTATGTCTCTTTTAGCACGAATTTGTAAAGTTTCCAATTTACCTCTGAAGGGGGATCGCTTCCAAATTGGGCACAGGGTAGGCAACCCCAGAATTATTTCTTTAGCTGGACCCTCCATTGATAAATGTGTAGTCCAAGTTCCATCATTAGTTGCCCAAACAAAATTACCCATACTGCGTACTGTCGAATATTTACAGTCTATTCCATTAGCTGGTACTTGTATTACCTTTCCCCCGACCTTAAATCCCCGACAGGCACACCCTGCTATTAGAGCTATTTTAACTGGAGGTATGGTGATCTTTTCAGGGTCTAGGTCACAATCTAAAATTTTAGAACAATTCCACCATGGGACGCTGTCAATAGGATCTCTACTGATCGGGCCATTTGCTGGTAATTTGTCACTATTTTGTTTTCTTATCCACTTAAAACACCAAGATGTTTCTCCTCCGTATTGGAATTTTTGTAAAATGCTTGTTGACCAAACTGTGTCCCAATTTTGTTTTGTATCATTTCTTTTCTGACATACCCATTCCATTTTATTTCTTTCCCTGTCTATTTCCTTTACTTCATCATATGAGCACCATCCTACATTTTTGAATCGCCCGATACGTATAAAATCATAATTTGGTAACTTTTCACAATCGCTCCGGCTTCCTGGAGATCTCCACTGCCTTCTTACACTTATTTTCTGTTTTTCTTGTATGGGTGTTATTATTTGCTTACATTCGGTTTTATTCTCTTTTACCTCTGGGAGTGGGAAAGTCAGTATTCCCCAACTTATCGGTTCTCCAGCCGTTTTTGGTAAAGGCAAGCATGCTGTAATCCTGCTTGTATTTTGCATTCTAGCAAAATCTTTGATTAACCCAATCATCAAATTTTCCTCAGGATTTCTCTTTTGAATATAAATCTCCTGGGGTGCCTGGGTCAATTCTATGGCTCGCTTCACTCTGGCCGCAGTAACGTTAATTTTGCTATATCCAAAGGTAGTAGCATTTCGATACTGGCATCTGTAGGTTCCCAAGTCGGATCTTTTTATCCCTTTAATAATCTGGACTAACATTCCTCCCAGTCTCAATTCTGTTGAATGTCTTTTATCACTTAGAACTGCCTTTCCTTCCTTCATCCATCCAAATTCCTCAGGCTGGGGGTCCTCTAGGAGGCAGTAAATAAGTGCCTCACTACCCAGGGGAGCCGGATAATGTGTATGCCCTGCTTTTATTCCATGGTCTTGAAGGGGACTTATTATCAGTGTTCTTTCCCCATAGTCTACACTACCTCCTGCTCCCACGAAACATCTATATTTTCCTTGGTCAGTCAAAGTTAAGTTCGTCAGCCTCAGTTTTGTTTCACCTCATACGGGATTTCGTGGATAAAACTTGTTCAATACCTTTCCTTTAAATTTCCATGTCCCTCATAATTCTTGTTTGTACCCATCTAATCCCAAACCTTTGTTATCATAGATTGTTTCAGGTGCTCCACAAGTTCCAGACACCTTTTCCCAAAAAAATCTGAATTAATTTCCTTTTCATTGGGACATCACTTTGAAACCTGCAAGACAGAATGGCATTTTGTCCAATGGTATACTTGCTTGTTTCCCTCTTATGTGGAATTTCTAAAGATGTGACACCTATTATAGGTATCAGGGACCAAACTATAATCAAAGTCCCGTACTCAAAGTACGACATTTTACTTGCTTTTCAACTTCAGTCTCGTTGGTCCGACTACTTCGACTCTCCAGTCATTGGGTGCCTTCTTTACCTGCGTGTAGTGGATCCAAGAGTCTATTCCTTTTACCTTTACCGCAGTGAAAGTTGTTAGCAGCACCAGGTACGGTCCATTCCACCGTTCCTTCAGCGGCTCTTCACTCCAATCGCGGACATAGACCTGGTCTCCTGGTTCAATTTCATGTACTGAATTCTCTAATGACACCGGACGGTTCCAGATCAAAGCCCTTCATAGCTGTGTCAAAGTTCTACCAAGAGATAACATATAGTTATACACATCTTGGTGTCCTTTAATATGCATGTTTGGGTTTGGTTGTGGCGACTCATATGGTTTCCCGAAGAGGATTTCATAAGGACTCAGCCCCATCCCACTCCTAGGCTTTATCCTTATTCTTAGAAGGGCTATTGGTAATGCCTGGGGCCACTGAATTTTAGCTTCTTGGCATATTTTACTGACCTGCTTTTTTATCGTCTGATTCATCTTTTCTACTTGTCCACTAGATTGTGGTCT
The DNA here is from genome assembly GCF_032191515.1 of Phaenicophaeus curvirostris. Lineage (NCBI taxonomy): Eukaryota > Metazoa > Chordata > Aves > Cuculiformes > Cuculidae > Phaenicophaeus > Phaenicophaeus curvirostris. The sequence goes on from NW_027206664.1 coordinate 3,826,680, forward strand.
CCATGGGGTATGGAGATTCCAGGAAATTCCCAATGCCTTACTTACTTCTTGTACAATTGTGGCTACAAAGTGTGGTCCCCTATCAGATGATAAACCTAAGGGAACCCCAAAGCTAGGGATAATTTCCCTCAACAACCATTTCACTGTTTCTTTGGCTTGATTGGTGCGACAGGGAAAGGCTTCTGGCCATCCAGAAAAAGTGTCGACCCCGACTAACAAATATCTGTACCCTTGAGCTTTAGGTAATTCTACAAAGTCTGTTTGCCAATAATCTCCTGGTTCCATGCCTACTCTGATATGTCCCATTTCTACTCTCCTCCTAACCACAGGATTATTCTTCAAACAAAGTTCACATTTTGAATTTACTGACTTTGCCATTGTTAACATCTGTGCCGAAATTATGCTTCGTTTCAGGTAAGTCACTAATGCTTCTGCTCCCCAGTGACACTTTTGATGTTCTGCCTGTAGGGTTGCCCGCATAATGACAGGAGGTACAATTATTTGTCCAGTTGCTGTTACGTACCATCCTTCAGAATTTAGGTTAGCCTTCATTAGATTGGCCAATTTCTTGTCCTCTTCCGAGTATTTCAGTTTCTGTGTCAGGTAATCTTGTAAAGGGCTTACCTTGGTAGGTATCAAGGCCATCACAGTCTGTACCTGTCGTGCTATCCGCCAAGCTGTGGTCACAGCATATCCTGCATACTGCGTCCCATTCTCCACGAAGCTACTCCCATCTGTGAAGAGCTCTTCATCAGGTTGCTCGATTGGAGTATCTTTCAAGTCCGCTCTCGTTGCATATGTGTGTTCTATAACTTCTATGCAATCATGTTCCAAAAGACCATCTTCCGTTGCTGCACCTAAAAAGGCTGCTGGGTTTAGCAGGTTAGTTGTTTTCAAACTTACATCATCTTGTTCAGTGAGTATGGCTTGGAACTTCATCATTCGGCTAGGGGAAAGCCAATGCCCCCCTTTTTGTTCTAAGACTGTTAACACCATGTGAGGTACATATACTTCAATGTTTTTCCCTAGAGTCAATTTTCTGGCTTCTTGTATCAGAAATACAGTCGCTGCTACGGCTCTCAGGCAGGATGGCCAACCTGCACTAACGGGGTCCAGCTGTTTAGAAAAGTATCCCACTGGTAGTTTCCAGCTTCCTAATTTCTGTGTTAAGACATCCAGTGCTAATCATTGTCTTTCGTGAACGAACAACTGGAAGGTCTTTGTTAAATCTGGTAAGCCCAATGCTGGTGCCTTGGTCAAGGCCTCTTTTAGTTTCTTAAAGGCCTCCTTTTGAGGTCCCTCCCAAATGAGAGTAGATGATTTCTGTGCCTCATACAGAGCTTTTGCTATGAGTCCATAGTCCATTATCCACAGCCTACACCACCCTGCCATTCCCAGGAATGTCCTTAGTTCATGCAAGTTCCGGGGTTCTGGAATCGCACAAATTGCTCTAACACGATCCATTCCCAACCCTCGTTGTCCCTGTGTTATCTCACATCCGAGATACAATACGGTTGTGCATGCAATTTGAGCTTTTTCTCTTGAAACCTTGTATCCATTTAGGCCTAGTTGGTTTAAAATCTCAATAGTCACCTGTATGCATAATGATTCTTGTTCTGTTGCAATAAATATGTCATCTACATATTGTAACAAAAGATACTGTGTTCTCGGTACCTGAATTTTTCCCTGCATAGTCCAAATCTCCAGTTCTTTCGCCAGTTGGTTTCCAAAAAGTGTTGGGCTATTCTTGAATCCTTGCGGGAGCCTCGTCCACGTGAGTTGCGTTTTTCGTCCATTATATGGGTTTTCCCACTCAAAAGCAAAAAGTTTCCTGCTATCTTTGTCAAGGGGAATGCAGAAGAAGGCATCTTTTAAATCAATTACTGTAAACCATTTATATTTTTCCTTCACAGATGTCAACAATGTATATGGATTAGCTACCACTGGATGTATATCTTTTGTAATGTTGTTGATGGCCCTCAGATCTTGTACTAACCTATACTCCCCATTCGGTTTCTTTACTGGAAAGATCGGAGTATTATATTCTGACTCACATTCCTCCAATATCCCAAATTTTAAAAATTTCTCGATGATTCCTACTATTCTGTATCGGGCTTCCATTTTTATGGGATACTGTTTTATTCGTACTGGCCTTGCTCCCTCTTTTAACTCCACTATTACTGGTTGAGCAGTCTTTGATTTTCCCGGAATACTTGTTTCCCAAACTGTAGGGATTACTGCCTCTTCTACCTTCTTAGGTATTTGAGGTTTGGGATTTTCCTTTACTACTAAGATCTTTCCTACATTCGATTCTGGGACTTGCATAATCAATTCTCCATTTTCAAAACTAATTTTTGCATCTAGTTTAGATAACAAGTCCCATCCCAGAAGAGGAACCGGGCAGTCGGGTACATATAAGAATTCATGTGTTAATTCCTTTCCCCCAAATCGTAATTCTAAGGGTCGCATGAATGGTCGTATTTCCTCTTTCCCTGTGGCTCCCACTATTGTAGTTTTATTTCCTATTTTTCCATACAAATCATTTAAAACTGAATATGTTGCCCCAGTATCCACCAAAAATTGCACCTCTTCCCCTCCTAGTCTTATTTTCACTAGGGGTTCACTGCTATCTAAATCTAGTCAGCTTTGGTTTCCGTAATTTCCCAGAACCATCATTTTTGCTGTCTCTGCATTTCCAAATGAACTCCCTGTCTGTCTTATTCTTTGTGGACATTCATTTTTCCAGTGTCCTTCCTGCTTGCAATACACGCACTGGTTGATCCCTAATCAGGCCGGATAATTGAGCCCAAACCCTCTTCCCCATCCGCGCACCATTCCTCTTCCCCTACCTCGGTTCCCAAATTCATCCTGACCTCTAATCTTTTTCACGATTGTTGTAGACCTTCCAGGAAGCCTCCAGCAATCTGTCCAAGTCTCGCAACTCCGCACCCTCTAATTTTTACAATTTCTTTCTAATGTCATCTTGCGACTGTCCTAAGAAAATCAAAGCTAACTGGGCTTTAGCCTGTTCTGTCTCCACGTCCAAATCCGTGAATTTCCTAGCCACTTCTTTCAACCGCTCTAAAAATGCAGAGGGAGACTCCGTCTTCTCCTGTCTAACACTATACAGCTTTGACCAATTAATTGTCTTGGGCATAGCATTTTGTACTCCAACAACTACCCATTCCTGGTACCTTCTCAAATTCCTCATTCCTCCCATAGTATTATAATCCCACATGGGATCTTCAAGAGGAAAATTCTGATCAACCGTCCCAGTGACAACACCCTGTCTAATATCTTCCCTGACCCGCTCACGGGCAGTTCTCAACACCATCTCCTTTTCTGTGGAATCCATCAGAGTGTCCAATAACACCCGAATATCATCCCAATCAGGATTCTGAGTCTTTAGAATCATTTTTACTACCCTTGCTACCTTGTCTGGGTTTTCTCGATAAATTCCAGCAGACTGTTTCCAAAGCATCAAATCTCCTGGCGAAAAAGGCACTTTAACATATACCAGACCCTCTGCTCTGACCCCCTGACGTAGCGGCGCTAGTAATGCCTTAGACGACTGATGTCCAGCCTCCCTCCCCTGGATTTCTCTTTGCCGCGTTTGATGAGAGATCGGAGTACCCGGATAATCCCCCTCCTCCTCATATTCGCATTTTCTATCCCCCCCGTCTCTGTCCTTCCCCTCATTACCCGATCCCCCCTCCCTGGGGTCAGACAATGTTGATGGGGCTGAGGGGGTTATCAATAAATCAAAATCATCATCTTGCTGGTGTCTTGAGGCGTTTTCTATTGCTAAATATTTTATGCACTTTTTCTCAGCCATACAACCATCACATTGCCCATTTGATTTTACACTGACAACCATTAGTCCGCATGCTCTTTTCCATTCATCATTCCGCCTTAAAATAAAGAACAGTTCTACATACGGCACCTCATCCCATTTACCCTCTCGTCTACAAAACAACATTAGTTGAAAAATCATATTATAATCTAAAGTTCCATTTTCCGGCCAACGAACCTGGTCTTCTAATTCATATTGTGTCCACCAGACATTACAATATTCAATCAACTTTCCTTTTTGCATATCCTGCCCAAATCCTCCCTCCTTCCAGTGACTCAAAATACATCCTAATGGAGATGACTTAGGTATTGACATTGTGGTTGAGGGTTTTTTTTTTTTATTTTAAAATGGATTAACTAGATAGGAAAGTATAGATTATGATTAACTTGACAGGAAAGTATAAATTACTGAGAGCAGAACAAAAGCACAAAATACCAGAAATACCAGAATTCCGGAATTACCAGACCAGACCACTGATGCCGAACCTACAGAGCTTTCGCCACTGTCTTACGGACGGCGCCTAGGCTTCCCGTCGGAGCTCCTTAGCCCAACCAAGCGCAGCTTTCGCCACGTCTGACAGGCAGGCTTTACCAGACCCCAAATGGTACCATTCCAGATAAAGCACCGTGTCTTACCAATATCCCTGGTCCGTCGGGAGCAGCGGAGGTCGGTCGCGGTCGATGGCTCCCCGAGAATCACTCGGTGCCGGCTGGAGCAGGATCGATGCGCGAGCTGCCTCAGCAATTCCCGCGAGGTCCCATCTGGGTCGCCAAAACTGTTAGCAGAGTGACAAACACATAACCACACTAGGAGGTTATATGTGGTGCTTTCTTTCGAGGCCCCGGGAACCAGGGGTCCGCACCCAGATCTGGTTCCAAAGACCGTCACATCGCGTCCACGTTTTATTCTCTAAAAGTTTCGCCATCTATTGTATATTCAACAGGTTACTTCATTATCTAATACATATGTATAGGTAGGTTACTTCATCACCTTATTGCAACATCAGTCTCTACTGTGCCTGCGTAGCCCCCTCTGGTGGTCGTCCTGATGAAGTAAGTAGTCTTCCTCAGATGAAGTAAGTAGTCGTCCTCGCATTGTCCTTTTCACTTCTTGTTCTTTTGGCAAACTCGTCGATTTTTCTTGGCTGGATCTGCTCCTATCTCCACTTGACCGCTCAGGTATATCTTTCTTGCCTCCCGAAACTTATTCTTCTGTCTTTTACAAAATTTATGATGGTCTTTTGGCTATTGCAGGTGTATGTTCTACTTGGGTAGGGTAGCTAGTACATACTTTCCCTAAGCACACCTGGATCCTATTTATCACATAAGGTCCCTTGAGCAAGTACCTTGGGGTCTGTTGCTAGGATACATTAAGAATCAACAGAATCATGCAGTTTCTACATTCAGTCCTAGTTCTTGATTGGTCGATGATCAGTGTTTGTCATACTTTAAGTGTAACTTTCCTAACATTATAATCACCTAGGGAAGAAAAAGAACTGTTCAATTATTAGGCCAGGACTCGACAATGATTTATATCCCAATGACAAAGGAATACGTTATGTGGTGCATGGCAAATATTTTGAATTTACAGGTAGCTCTAACAGATTATCCAGGAAGTATTGATATCCACTTACTGAGTCATAAATTGTTTTCCTCTCTGCAAACATTACAAATAGAACAGAAGACCTTATGTAGAGAGCGACCAGTTGACGGCCCTACAGTATTTACTGATGGCTCAGGAAAAACAGAAGAGCAGTACTAACGTGGAAAGAAAATGGACAGTGGGCAAATAAAGTGTAGTTTATATAGTAGAAGGATCAACACTAATAGTGGAATCATATGCAGTGCTAAAGCCTTTGAACGGCATCATAGACCCTTTAATTTAGTTACAGATTCACAAAACGTAGCCAGAGTAGTGCAGCCTATAGAAAGAGGATGGTTAAAACAGATAAACAATGAGTGATTGCTTTTAAATGTTAAAGCAGTTATGGTTTCAAGGCACAGCTAGAAGAGCAGAACTTTACGTGATGCATGTTTGGAGTCACACATCACTTCCAGGATTTATAGTTGAAGGGAACAGAATAGCAGACAGACTGACAGCAGGGCCAGTCCAAGGCTCACTACCAAACATTATTCAACAAGCACTAATGTCACATAATCTTATCATCAGTCTGCCAAGGCACTACGTAGGCAACTTAAAATTTCATTAGAATTAGCCCTGAACATAATAAAATATGCCCAGATTATCAACAAATAACACCATTACAGCTTAGAGGAGCCAACCTGAGGGGACTAAGCGCTTTACAAATTTGGCAAAAAGATACTATTCACATATTTGAATTTGGAAGATAGAGATATGTACATGTTTTGATTGACAGGTATTCAAATGCGATATGGGCAACAGCACATACAGGGGATTCTCTAAAGGAAATGGTGAACTCACACAGGTGAAAACAGACAATGGCCCAGGATATGTTTCTAATATAACAAAATCCTTTTTTCAACAATGGGGAATCACACATGTCACGGGCATTCCTCACTCACCAACAGGGCAAGCCATAGTTGAACGAGCACATGGCACATTAAAAAATATGTTGTTAAGAGAAAAAAGGGGGAACATGGGATATGCCCCTAAATAGAGACTATTAAAAGCTATGTATGTTCTAAATTTGAGACAATGGGAAGGTCCATGGCCATTAATAACGTGGGGGCGAGGGTATGCTTGTGTTTCTACCGATTGTGGACTGCAGTGGATGACAGCAAGATGTGCGCGACCTGCATTGCAATAATTGTGGGAATTTCGTGTTGAGCAACCACCATTCCATGGATCTCCGCACAATCCCAAGAAAACATCTGGGTAACCCTAGTCAATGCAGCACAGCAAGATTCATTGTGTTTGTCGGTAGCAACCCCGACCAATCTATTTAGCACCTGGTTAGTAAGTTTGCCGATAGATGATGTTCTTTATTAGGTGTGATAAAAGTAGATTTTAGTAAATAGTTATATAAGCAAAAAATGTAACTCTCATATAAAATGTTAATTCCTTACTTAGTGTGTGTTGAAATGATTTTATATGATGTAATTACATATCTGCTGATATATCCAAATCCAACAACATCTCCCTGCAATTACCAAGAGAACTGTATTTTATTTGAGGAGACAGAGCATGGGCAGGTATTCCTTCCTGTATTTCAGGAGGCCCATGTACATTAGGCAAATTCATATGATTAGCTCCGAATGTTTCTATGATTTTAAACCACACTTTGGCTCACCGTCATCAAACACATGCCTCATTGGCAGCTTTATCTAGTGTTATGACATATTTATCAGATCATTCAGAATTTATACATTAAAGTATTAACATCTTAGAAGATTTAACAGAAAAATTGCAAATATAAAATGAATGGAATACATGTGCAGGACTTTTTGTTGGAATTGGACCTTGGATTATAAAAATGGCCATGATAGGTTTTATGATTTTAATTGATTTTTTTCTAGCATATTGATTTGTGTGCCTTGCTTAATTAATTTAGTGCAGAGCTTGATTGATAGAGTGTTAAGACAAATATTAGTAGTTCATGAAAACAAAAAAGGGGGAGATGTCAGAGGAGATGCTGAGCAGGAATGACCATGAATGCTGCTGAGCCTCTGGAGATAAAACTGCAGAGAGCTTTGATAACCATCTAGCCTCCAGCCTGAGAAAATTCAACATCAGTGGCAAAACCAAGAAGGCATAGAAACAATAACAGTGGTCACGAGGAGCTGGGAAGGAGAAGAACAGCTGTGGAAATTTTTATGAAGGACTTGCAGGACTATTGTTGACATTTCACTAAGGTATAAAGATGAGGTTGTAACAATAAACCGGGTCTCAGCTTGAAATGAAAGCAGAGTCCGTGTGTGTTTAATACGCCACAAGCAACTACTTTTTGTATCAAATTCCTCCTTTTCCTTTTCGACCTTTGATACTCATCTGAAGGTCCACACCACCTTTCATCCTGCTGGATAGCAAGCAAGGCAGAATAACACCAACATTTTTAATCTACCTCTGTTCTAAAAACATGAACCTTTTCAAATCTATGCATTTTACACAACTTCATACTGATAAGACGATGCCTATTATGACAGTGATTAACACTAAAGTTTGTGACAAGGAAGCCAGCCACCCGGTCAGCAATATTCCACCGATATGGCTTAAAAATTTATTCAGTCAATTGTTTTCTGCATCCTCTCTAAGATCCCGAGCCTGTTGGGCAACATTCTGAATATGTTACATCTGCTTAAGATCTTCCATTACATTTGGGATATGGATGCAACAATGATCCATGTCCAATTTCAGATCCCCACAGACTCCATGCTCTTTGGCCAGCAATAAATCCAAAACCAGGTGGTGTTGTAACACTGTCTTAGTATTGGGTTTTACCTTCTCACTTATCGATTTGAATCCTTTAGCAAAAGAATTGGTCAGTGTTTCCACTTGCCAGGTAAGATTTTCAATTAGAATCCAATTTTCCAGTGGAGTCCATCCCGGGACTAAAAAACTGTAATCCCCATCCTACTTCACTGCATGTGCTCAGCCCTAGGCAATTATCGCCGTCACTGTCTATTTTGATTTTTCCCCAATACCAAGGGTTTATAGGGCTTCACTTCCAGACAGGGCACAGTGTCAGGAGGACTAAGGTTACAGGCGTATTTCCTTCAGTAAAAGATAATCTGGTAGTCCAAGGCCTATTTCCCAATACCCATAGGCTGTACCCAGGGGCTGGCACTTCAGCCTGTGAACAGCTGTTTATAGAAGAGCTCATCAGCTGCTGCTTCTTGGCTGGGTGGTCTGTAACAGACTCCCATCACAAAATCTGCCTTCTTGTGGGCTCCTCTGATTTTTACCCACAGGCACTCGATCCTGTCATCGCCATAATAGAGCTCAAGGGTATCAAAGCACTCTCTAACATAGAGGGCTACCCCACCACCTCTCCTACCTTTCCTGTCCTGCCTGAAGAGTTTAAATCCCACCATAGCTGCACTCCAGTTATGGAGTAGTCTCAAGATCACTAGCTCTTGTCCTTGTGGGAGACTTCAGTCTTGCAGATGTCTGCTGGAAGTACAATAGAGCAGTGAGGAAGCAGTCTAGGAGGTTCCTGGAGTGTGTGGATGACAACTTCCTCACACAACTGGTGAAGGAAATGACAAGGGAAGGTGCCCTCCTGGACCTGATGTTTGTGAAGAGAGAAGGCCTTGTGGGGGATGTGACGGTTGGAGGATGCCTGGGGCAAAGCGATTATGAGATGGTAGAATTCTCAGTTCTAGGTGAGGTGAAGAGGGGGATTAGCTGAACAGCCACATTAAACTTACAGAGGACAGACCTTGGACTGTTCAAAAAGCTGGTTGTCCAAGTCCCATGGGAGACAGTCCGTAAGGGCAAGGGAGCCCACAAGGGCTGGGTACTCTTCAAGAAGGAAATCCTACCAGCTCAGGAGCAAGATGTCTCCATGTTCTGGAAAGTGAGCTAGCAGAGCAAAAACGCAGTTTGGTTGAGCAGGGAGATACGGGTGGACATGAAAAAGAAGAGGAATGTCTATGAACTTTGGAAGAAGGGATAGGCGTCTTGGGTGGACTACAGGGAGGAAGTGAGATTGTGCAGAGGAAAAATCAGAAGGGATAAAGCCTAACTAGAGCTCCAACTGGCCAAATCAGTGAAAGATAACAAAAAATCTTTTTATAAATACATTAACAATAAGAGGAGGACCAGGAAGAATATTCAGCCCTTATTGGATGCAAATCACGAGCTTCCACTGCTTTGCTTATCATGGTAACTACATATCCTGAAAACCTGTTTCCTCCTCACACAAAACTGCTTCCATCCATAAATAATTCCCAATCTGGACTCTCAAGTGGTTGATCTTTAAGGTTCGGGTGGCTGGAATATACTTCTTCAGTCATCTGCAAACAATCATGCTCAGGAGTCCCTTCCACATGGTGAGTAGGAAGAAACACTGTCAGGTTAACAATTGAGGTGGTCCTAAAGAGGACATCATCTTGCTCTAATAATACCACCTGGTACTTTAACATTAGACTAGGAGAGAGCCAATGTCCTTCTTTTTGTTCCAGGATATGTGGATGACCACATGTGGTACATATACTGTCATCTTCTGACCCACTGTAAATTTGCAAGCTTCCTGTATCAATATTACTGAGTCAGCAACTGCTTTCAGGCAGACTTGCCATCCTTGGCTGACATTATCCAGTTTTTTTGGGAGATAGGCCACTGCACGTCGCTGCTCTCCCAGAAACTGTGATAGCGCTCCCAGGGCTGTCTCACACCTCTCATCAAAATATTTTGATAAGTCTGGAAGCCCGAGTGCTGGTGCTTTCGTTAAAGACTATTTCAAATATTTGTAGGCTGCCCTGCTGTTCTCAGTCCAGTTCGGGTACTCAGGGGCAGATTGCTTCAATACCTCATACAAAGGTTTTACTAACAGTCCATAATTTGAAATCCAGAGCCGACACCATCTCACCAACCCTAGAAAAGTTCTCAACTCACAAACTGTCTGGGGTTCTGGTAGCTGGCAAATTGCTTCTTTTCCTTCAGTTGTCGTTGTCCTTGTGTTATATCAATTCCAAGGTAAATCACAGTTTGTCACACCACCTGAGCCTTCTCCCTGGAAACTCTGTATCCACTCAGTCGCAAAAGGTTTAAAAGATTCGTAGTCAGTCACAATCTTCTCCAGCAGTTGCAGCAATGAGGATATCATCCACATACTGTAATATTGGTCCCCCATCATTTTCTTTTTCCCATATTTCTAGTTCTTTGGCTAATTGATTTCCAAAAATTGTTGCACTGTTTTAAAATCTTAGGGGTAGAACACTCCACATGTACTGAGTTTTTCTGCCAGTTTCAGGATTTTCCCATTCGAAAGCAAAAAGCTCTTGATTTCTCTTTTCAAGGGGAATGCAGAAAAAGCATCCTATAAGTCTAGCACTGTAAACCAACCCTGTGTTTCAGTTAAAGCTGTTAAAAGAGTATAGAGATTTGCAAACCCTGCATGTATGTCCTGAACAATTTGATTCATTGCTCTAAGATCCTGTACTAAATGGTAGCCCTTAGCGCTTGCCTTTTAATCAGTAAAATCAGGATATTATATTTTGACTCATATTCCACTAACAACTTATATTTCAACAATTTCTGAATTACTGATGCTAACCCAGGCTTAGCTTCTAATTTTAAGGTGTATTGTTTAATTCTTGCTAGAACAGATCCTGGTTTCAAATCACCTCTTACAGGTTCTGTTCACTTGGACCTCCCAGCTATCTCTCCAGCCCACACTGTTGGGACCACAGCATCTCCAAACTCTCGAGGGATTATTTTTCTTGAATGTTGATATCCTTTAAGAATAAAGTTGTAACTTTGATATATATAGATTCTGGTACATAAACTTCAGCTTCCCCTTCTCCAAATCTTATTTGAGCTTCTAATTTTTCAAGCAAATCTTTTCCTAACAATGGCTTTGGGGAGCCTGGCAAATACAAAAATTTATGAGTTACCCACTGTTTTCCTAATTTAAATGTTAAAGATTTGGAAAATGGTCGGCTTTCTCTGGTTCCCATTGTACCAATAATGCTTATATTTTATTATATATTTTATTTATTATTATTATACTTTCAAAGTATTCAGTACAGAATACACAGCCCTGGTTTCTGCCAGAAATTCAATTTCCTCTTCCCTCAGCTTGATTTTAACCAGAGGTTCTGTGGAAGATTCCTCCATTCTCCTTTAATGCTGTTCTGCTGATAACATGGGATTTGGAAGGGTTCCTTAATTCAAGAGGGCATTCCCACTTCCAATACCCCTCCTATTTACATGAAGCACACTGATTTCCTCCTGGTTGTAGTGGTACTTTCCTTGGTAAGGGGCTCCAGCCTCGGCCCCTTCCCCTGTATCCTCCCTAGATCTTCTTTTTCCACAGGTGTTCCCTTCTAGCATCACTATTAATCTCTTTTTCTTTCCCTATTTTTGTATGCCACTCAAGTAACACCCAATAACTTTCCCGAGTCTCGTGCCTCAGCTCCTTGAAAACAATAGTCGCTGTTCTCTAAAACTCCTGATGCCTGCTTTATGTCTTTCCAGTCAGAGCCTTGTGTTTTAATCATTCTCTCAAAATCGCTGGCTGTTTGATCTGGATTGGCTCTATAATTTCCAGCTGCTAGTTTCCAATTGTTCAAATCAGTAATAGAAATAAGAAATAGGGACTTTTATACTAAATCACCAGTTCTGCATTTCCCACAGCCTGACATAAGGGAGTTTGTATAACTTCTCCCTGTTTATCTCCCATTCGCCCCAATATTGGACTGAAACCTTCTGCTCCCATTAACGATCTACCACCCTGAGTATCATTCTCTTATTCATCTACTTCTGATCCCTCATTGTGAGACCCTCCAAGAGACTGTGCAGGAGCGATCAATAAGCCAATTTTTTCCTCAGATTCACTGTCTTTTTATTGTTCATAAACTTGCAAACATCTTTGTCCAGTACTACAAGCAGAACAATGCTTTTTTTTTCAAAACCTTTCCTTATCTTTTTCCAAGACTGAAACAAGGAGATTCTTGAGCGCTAAATTTATACCACATTCTTTTTTCTACTCTGGGTAATTCTACAACGTATAAAACATATCCGGATACCCTTTTTTGCTTTCTTCTTAGAAAAAGTATCAATTGCAACAAAGCATTATAATTCAGTGACCCATTAGCAGGCCATCGTTCACCTTCATCTGATTTATACTATGGCCACCACTGATTACAGTATTTAATTAATTTTTCTTTTGTTGCCGTTCCCCCTGGAGGCTCACCTAGTTGTTTCCAATGCTTAAAATGCACCACAGAGGGGATTTCTAAACAACACAAACACCTACTTGCAATGATTCCGCACCCATATTATAACAGGCAATTGCCGTCAGATCACAAACAAACCAAAACAGATCACAGTCTCAAGATCTTAAACAGAACAAATCAGCAAACCATGTCAAAGTCAGTTTACACAAAACAGGTCAGTAAGCCATTCCAAAGTCAGTTTTCTTTCTGAAATTAAACCAATTAGGACTCTAACTCTTCACACAGACAATCACAGTCACCAATCGCAGAGACAATTACAATCCATAACAAAACAAAACCAAAATCGCAATTATGTAACAAATCGGGGGCTCTAACCCCAAACCAAAATACCAAAAGCTGGATTATCCAATATACCAAAACACCAAGTTGGGAACTCTGACCCCAAGTCCACATTAGGTATCTTTCTAGCCCAACACTGTAGTACTTTACATCTCTGACTGACGAGCAGGCAACCAAACCAAAATCCGAAAAGGATGCTTTAATTCTTTAATTCAGTGCAATTATTGCTTCCAAGACATGGTTCAGGGGGTTAGAGGTGTCCCCCCACCCCCCACCCCCCGACAAGAAGCCCTCGGTTGTTGGCTGGAGCATCCTCAACCCCCACAAATCTGAAATCCTGAAAGCAAATCCCATCTGGGGTGCCAAAATGATACCAAACATGCTGGCAAATAAAACTCTCTAAGACTCATTTTGGAGTTCTAGAAAGCTAGCATCCTTTCTCAGGCTTGGCAACATGCGGGAGTGATCTCCATCAGTCGTGTGCAATGAGACAAAAGCTGGTTACAGAATATATTTCCCACTTACATGCATATGTATAAATTTTCCCAGAAATCTTATGCATATTCTATAACTTTCCAAGGTATAATTTAAATGTTATTATGAAACTTCTCAACAGTCAAATCTTTGCTAATTTGGAGTTGGCTCCAGCTCTCTGCTTGACCTTGAATTTGAGATAGAGAGAAAACTCCAAACAGAGGTGATTAAAGAAGAGACATCTGTTAAACACATTATACTTGACAAGACATTATCATTTTCAAAGAATGAACAGTTACTTGAAAAACACCGTTTTAAAGCAAACATGCTATCAGAGGGACATTCTGTCTAACTTTCAAAGAACACAATTACTTAGATGAAACTTAACTGTACTTTAGCTTAAATCAAAATATTCCACTTCTTGTAATAGCAAATACTTCTAGTATCACTGATAGGTGGGATGGAGATATCTGGTATTCTACAGATTCTAATGAATTCATGGATGTGATACCAGTACAGGGATGAAAGATGGGATTAGTTACTAATGGACAGCAAGTGAGGAAGGATGTGGTAGAGGATTTTACTCCTCACAAAGTAAATTACCTTATGGAAAGGTTTAGATAGAAACCAGGGGAACCCCTTGTAGGAATACGGCTTAAAGCTAAATACCAAAATAGTGCTGAATATGGGGAGAAATGGGACTGGGTGCTTCTCCCGCCCCCCCGCCTTGATATGGGCTGAGTACAAGGCTTTCAACGGAAATGAATGCATCAAGGGCATATCAGCATCTGAAGTGGGGGATTAGAAGTAGGTGTAGTCACCTCCTGCTTATCAGCAAGCCCCCTGAAAGGAGAGGAGCCTAATTATTTTTCTAAGAAGATGGATTGCAGCTACTGTTCTGACAACTTAGCCCTCCAGCTGACTTGCACTCATCATTATAATATCATTATTATGCCGCTTCTTCGGCGGCACCCGGCAGCAGGACGGTGAGTTCTGTAGTGGGGTGGATATTTTGAGGCGGTGGGGGCTTCCCTGAGCTGGGAAAATCCCAGAAAAAAACCAGGCGGGAGCGGGGTGGGCGGCGCTGGGCTCCTGACAGCTGGCAAACACTGGTCCCGCACGGTGCCTGACGGGAGGGGGCAGTCCCGGCGGCTACCGCGGGAGATTTAAACGGTCCCTTGGGAACCCAGCAAAGTGGAGTGGGGCAGAGAGGTGTGGGGTAGTTCGAGAAGTCAGGGCGCAGAGAGGACCTAGAGACTAGCCAAAAGACACTGAAGACCGTGGTGGCCACCTGGCAGAAGATTAAAGCTGCTCCGTGTGCTGCAGCAGGCAGGATGGATGCTGCCACCCAGACAGAGCCACAGTGGGTGCATGCAGCTACCCAGACCCTGGGCTGCAGGCAGGGCCCCCCTCCCACACCAGCTCGTGCCTCTGGTACTGACTCCACTTGTGAAAGCTGCACCCGAGTGGGGGAACTCCTTCACATGGTGGAGGAGTTAAGGGAGGAGGTAAAGAGGCTGAGGACCATCAGGGAGTGTGAGAGGGAGATAGACCAGTGAAGTAGTGCCCTCTCACTAACTCAGCAGCCTGCTGGAGCTGGTGTGTCTGAACACCATCCACCTGCAAACTGCAAGGTTGGGGGAACAAGAGATGGGGAATGGCAGCAAGTTCCTGCCCAACGAAAGAAACCTGCTCCCCTCACCCAGACAGCAAAACCCCAGATCCCCCTGGTGAACAAGTACCAGGTGCTCCAGGTGGAATCCAATCCTGAGGATGAGGATGATGGCTCCCACAGCCTAGAATTTTTCCCTAGGCTGCACCATCCTCAGAAAAAGATTAAAAAATCCTCCATTAAGAAGAGGAGGGTGATTGTTGTAGGGGACTCCCTCCTAAAAGGAATGGAGGGACCCATCTGCAGACCGGACCTGCTCCACAGAGAGGTCTGCTGCTTACCAGGGGCATCAGTGAAGGAGGTTTCTAGAAAACTTCCTTCCCTGGTCCATGAGACAGACTACTATCCTCTGATAGTATTCCAAACTGGTAGTGATGACATAGAGAATAGAAAGCCCAAAGCCATTAAGAGAGACTTCAGGGCTCTAGGGAAAATGATGGAGGGCTCTGGGGCACAAATAGTATTCTGCTCCATTCCAAGGCTAAATACAGAGGAGCAGGAAGTCAGGAAGAAGAATTTGATTAATGCCTGGCTCTGAGCCTGGTGTGAGGAGAGGTGCTTAATTTTCTTTGATTGTAGGGTGGCTTGTGCACCCCCAGGCTTTCTTACTAAGGATGGGACACGTGTCTCCTAGGGGGGCAAAAGCCCTTGCTAAAAGCCTAGCTAAGCTCATAAACAGAGCCTTAAACTAGATGTGAAGGGGGAGGGGGATGCGACCAGGCTAGACAGGAGCGAGCCTGGATGTGGGGCACTGGTGACTCGGAGATGGTGTGCTGGAGAGGACCACTAGTACATCACCACACAGCAAGTGGGGGTGATAACACATGGGAATGGTAAGGAAGATATGGGCACTCTGGTGCTAGCTACTCCAGTGACCAGGCAGTTGGGAATGAACTCTATCCCCTCTAAGAGGGCTGAAGGCTCGGCAGCTCAGCTGAAGTGCATTTACAGCAATGCACACAGCATGGGGAATAAGAAGAAGGAGTTGGAAGCTGTCATAGGGCAAGGAGCCTATGATGTCGTTGCCATCACAGAAACGTGGTGGGACGACTCATATAACTGGAGTGCAGCTATGGTGGGGTACAAACTCTTCAGGCGGGACAGGAAGGGTAGGAGAGGAGGCGGGGTAGCCCTCTTTGTAAGGGAGGACTTGGACACTGTTGAGATGGATTGTGGTGATGAGGAGATTGAGTGCCTGTGGGTTAAAATCAGAGGAGCTCACCAGAAGGTAGATTTTGTGATGGGAGTCTGTTACAGACCACCCAGCCAAGGAGAAGCAGCTGATGAGCTCTTCTATAAACAGCTGGGGTTAATCTCTAGATCAATGCCTCTCATTCTTGTGGGAGACTTCAATCTTCCTGATATCTGCTGGAAGTACAATAGAGCAGAAAGGAAGCAGTCTAGGAGGTTCCTGGAGTGTGTGGAAGACAACTTCCTCGCACAACTGGTGAATGAACCGACAAGGGAGGGTGCCCTCCTGGACCTGCTGTTTGTGAACAGAGAAGGCTTTGTGGGGGATGTGGCAGTAGGAGGATGCCTAGGACAAAGCGATCACAAGATGATAGGGTTTTCAGTTCTAGGTGAGGTTAAGAGGGTGGTTAGCAGGACAGTCGCATTAAACTTTCAGAGAGAAGACATTGGACTGTTCAGAAGGCTGGTTGGCAAAGTCCCATGGGAGACAATCCTTAAGGGCAAGGGAGCCCATGAGGACTGGGAGCTCTTTAAAAAGGAAATCCTAGCAGAAATCCTAGGAGAAAGCCATCCCCATGTTCCAGAAAAAGAGCCGGCAGGGGAGAAAACCAGCTTGGTTGAGCAGGGAGATTTTGAGAGATATCAAGAAGAAGAGAAATGTCTATGAGCTTTGGAAGAAGGGACAGGCGTCTTGGGTGGACTACAGGAGGGAAGTGAGATCGTGCAGGGAAAAAATCAGGAGGGCTAAGGCCCAACTAGAAATTAGATTGGCTAAGTCTGTGAAAGATAATAAAAAAACCCTTTCTATAAATATATTAACAATAAAAGAGGGACTAGGGAGACCATACAGTCCCTATTGGATGCAGAAGGAACAATAGTGACAGGGGATGAGGAAAAGGCTGAGGTACTTAATGCCTTCTTTGCCTCAGTCTTTAATTGTAAAGAAAGTCGTTCCGTCTGTGTACAAACCCAGGAGCTAGAGGAGCAAAATGAGGCTCCCATGATCCAAGAGGGAGTGGTCAGAGCCTTGCTTGCCCAGCTAGACACCCACAAGTCTATGGGGCTGGATGGGATCCACCCAAGGGTATTGAAGGAGCTGGCGGATGTGCTGGCCAAACCCCTTTCCATCATCTTCCAACAGTCCTGGAAGACTGGGGAAGTCCCACTGGACTGGAGGCTGGCTGATGTTGTGCCCATCTACAAGAAGGGCCGCAGGGAGGACCCAGGGAACTACAGGCCTGTCAGTCTGACCTCAGTGCCAGGGAAAGTCATGGAGCAGGTGATCTTGAGTGCTATCATGAAGTACATGCAAGAGAACTGGGTGATCAGACCCAGTCAACATGAGTTCACAAAAGGCAGGTCTTGCCAAACTAACCTGTTCACCTTCTATGACAAAGTGACTCGGCTGCTGGATGAGGGAAAGGCTGTGGATGTGGCCTTCTTGGACTTCAGTAAAGCCTTTGACACAGTTTCTCACAGCATTCTGCTTCCGAATGGAAAACTGGTTGGATGGCCAGGCCCAGAGAGTGGTGGGAAATGGTGTTAACTCCAGCTGGAGGCCAGTGACAAGTGATGTTCCCCAGGGCTCAGGGCTAGGTCCAGCCCTGTTCAATGTCTTTATCAATGACCTGGATGAAGGCATTGAGTGCACCCTTAGCAAGTTTGCGGACGACACTAAGCTGGGTGGAAGTGTCGATCTGCTGGAGGGTAGGGAGGCTCTCCAAAGGGATCTGAACAGGCTGGACCGCTGGGCAGAGTCAAATGGCATGAGGTTTAACAAGGCCAAATGCCAGGTCCTGCACTTGGGGCACAACAACCCTATGCAGTGCTACAGACTAGGAGAAGTCTGGCTAGAAAGCTGACAGGAGGAGAAGGACCTGGGGCTGTTGACTGACAGCTGACTGAACATGAGCCAGCAGTGTGCCCAGGTGGCCAAGAAGGCCAATGGCATCTTGGCTTGTATCAGAAACGGCATGACCAGCAGGTCCAGGGAGGTTATTCTCCCTCTGTACTCAGCACTGGTGAGATCACTCCTCGAATCCTGTGTTCATTTCTGGGCCCCTCACCATAAGAAGGATGTTGAGGCTCTGGAGAGAGTCCAGAGAAGAGCAACGATGTTGGTGAAGGGGCTGGAGAACAGGCCTTATGAGGAGCGGCTGAGAGAGCTGGGGTTGTTCAGCCTGGAGAAGAGGAGGCTGAGGGGAGACCTCATTGCTCTCTATAACTACCTGAAAGGAGGTCGTGGAGAGGAGGGTGCTGGCTTCTTCTCCCAAGTGACAGGGGACAGGACAAGAGGAAATGGCCTCAAGCTCTGCCAGGGGAGATTTAGGCTGAACATTAGGAAAAAATTTTTCACAGAAAGGGTCATTGGGCACTGGAACAGGCTGCCCAGGGAGGTGGTTGATTCACCTTCCCTGGAGGGGTTAAGGCACAGGTTGACGAGGTGCTAAGGGGCATGGTTTAGTGTTTGATAGGAATGGTTGGACTCGATGATCCAGTGGGTCTCTTCCAGCCTGGTTATTCTATGATTCTATGATTATAGCACTAAAACACATCTCCACACCTAAGGCTGCCTGCCTACCCCCACCTGTGAGGCAAACCACACCCATGGTCACACCTCTGGGCTTGCACAGTTAAGTTTCCACATGCAAAGTGAGAATTCTTTCTCCAGCAATCATCAGGGCTTGATGAAGTGACTTGAGTCACTTAAGCTTCACCTAAACTCCACCCCAAAGGTGCTGGTTGCTATAAATAGTTTCGAACAAGGGAAAAGTAGGAAGGGAAAAATGTCACCGAAAGTCTAGGGATCAGCTGATATGTTGAACCCCATACCCCTCCCTGCCTTGACTCCATGGGGTAAGACTTTTTGTTATGCGTGCTAAATATACATCTTAACACCAAGCTAATTATCATCAACCTAATTATTAGTATCTCTCTGTACTTGAACCTTAACTACATAGCTTATCTCTGTGTGCTATTTTATGCACGTCTGGGTGTTACTGCTCATTGCGTTCTTATACGCGTTCAGATTTTGGGTCACATGTGGGGTTGTTTAATGTATTTTCAGAAACAGTATCTTCTCCACAGCTGCTACTGAACCTTATTAAGTCATAAGCTGTATAATCAGTTATTCTTAATAAAATCAAGTTGTTTATATATATACAAGTCTCAGAAATTTTACTGAGAGATTTAAATGGATTTTCTGATTTGAAATTCAACAAGTTAGACTAGATTGATTGTCTTTGCGATATTGTTGAATGTATAAGTGAAACGGTATGGAGTAAGCTGGATAATATATTGCTCGTTAATTACTGTGTGTACGAAGCAAGCTGAATAATGTTGCTATACTTGAGTCATTGCCCTGACTGACAGGCGACACTGTCGGTTAAAGCACTCTGACTGGAAGGCTGGGTGATTTATATATATTTTTGCCTTTGCAACACTGTTGGTTAAAGGGTTAAACAGATTTATAAACTCTCCTTTTGAAGTCTCTTGCATATATGATTTCAAATTTACCCACTCATGACAGCATGCCCAACATGTAACACCCCTGCGCTCTTGGATGGTGCGTTTGCACAGTCAGGGAGCGGTGGGGGTGAACTTGGATGGCGGAGACTCTAAGAAATTTTTAATTTTGAATTCAGATTCTTTTATGCAAGATGCATTCTGAAATAACATTCTGAACACAAAGTTATCAGCTTTGGCAGCTCAAGGGTGTAATACTAAGTAACCCACTGAAAATTATTGGCAAGTGAAAAAATTCTAAAATCAAAGATCCAGTGATAACTCAGCCTATGGCACCTCCTACTGAACCTCAACGGGATTCCCTGTCTGCACACGGTGGGCCCCCATGGGTGAATCAGTTGTTCTGGAGGAAAGGGGGATTGGGAGCCATTTTCTGGCTTATACCCATGGAAAGAGACTAGGGAGATAGTCCAGTGTAATAAATCTGAATGAAATGATGGTCAAGGTCCAGTGCAATGGGCATGCAAGGACCGGCAACCTCATGTGGGGCTTCAAATATTTTGGAAAAAACGGTCCTTGCAAATAGTAAGAGCCTTAGTTGACACTGGAGTGGAGGCCTTCCTGATATATGGGAATTTCTAGGACATCTCTCTGAATCCTTCCAGCTCAAATGTCCATTAGCCAGCAAACAGGTGAATTTACCTGGGAACTTTGGAGTGGAAGGCTGCAGAGAGCAAGATTTTAAAATACCCAGCATAAAAAGGGAATGCCCTTGGCTGGGATATTAGAAAAGGTTACAAAGTGTGCAGTTAAATCATGTCAAGAAGTTTGGCTAATTCTGACAAAAGACAGTGGCCATCACAGAGAGTTCTTAATTTTGAGAATGTTTGGAATAATTGGGCATATGACCACC